>NW_027274037.1:300000-514149 GCF_030028105.1 Mobula birostris | reverse complement strand
AAATGCGGAGAAAATGGGGAATTAACAGCCAGAACTGTGGCGCAATCAAAGGGAATTAGGAGAAAATGGGGAATTAACGGTCGAGACCGTGACAAAAGAAGGTGACAGTAACCTACCTTAACATCAACCATTATGAAATGCTTTGAGCAGCTGGTCATGGCGCACATTAAGGCCTTATTCCTGTTACGTTGGACCCTTTCCAGTTCGCTTATCCGATAAATTGATCTACTGATGAAGCAATAGCCTCAACATTCCACTCTGTCCTATCCCAGCTGGAAAATGGGGTCTCATATGCCTGACTGCTGTTTATAGTTCAGTGTTGAGCACCATCACACCCCAGAAACTGGTGGGGAAACTTTCCTCACTGGGTCTCAACACCTCCCTCTGCAACTAGATACTGGACTTCTTAACAGAAAGGCCACAGTCAGTCCGTGTGGGCAGCAGCAACATCTCTCGTCCCATTACACTGAGCACTGGCACTCCCCAGGGCTGTGTGTTCAGCCCACTGCTGTTCAAACAGCTGACATGGCATTCAGCGCAGATCAACGCGCATCATCAAGTCTGCGGATGATGCAACAGTTAGTTGGTCTTATCAAGAACGAAGGTGAAATGATGGCTTGGTGTGAAAACAACCTTAGCATGAACGTGGAGAAGACAAAGGAAATCATTGTGGACTTCTGGAGCATGCAGATGAACCATCCCCTCTGTGAATACATGGCTCCTCTGTAGAGAGAGTTAGGTGCTCCAATTTGCTGGGAGTTCACATCACGGATGACCTCACCTGGTCCCTTAATATCACCTCCCTGAGCAAGGCAGCACAGCAGCGTCTCCACTTCTTAAGGAGGTTGAGGGAAAGCAAGGCTCCCCCGACCCTCTCTCAACTGCGTACAGGTGTCCCCCGCTTTTCGAACGTTCGCTTTACGAAACCTCACTGTTACGAAAGACCTACATTAGTACCCTGTTTTCGCTTTCAGAAGGTGTTTTCACTGTTACGAAAAAAAAGCAGTGCGCGATAAAAGGCAGCGCGCGCCCCGAGCAGCCGCTCTCCCCAGATTCGGAACCGCATTCTCGCCGGCATTGCTTAAACACGTGCCTGTGAGCAGCCGTTAGCGAGATGAGTTCTAAGGTGTCGGAAAAGCCTGAAAGAGTTCGCAAGGTAAAACTAGACATAATTAAGCGTTTTGATCGTGGTGAACGAAGTAAGGACAAAGTGAGTTTGGCTTGTGGAAGCTGACGAACATGATGTTGAAGAGGTTTTGGCATCCCATGTCCAAGAACTGACAGATGAAGAGCTGATGCAATTGGAAGAAAAAAGGATAACAATTGAAACCGAATGAGTAATGATAAAGTACGACTTTACTTTTTTTTGAAAGGGTACGTCGGTTTAGGAGATATTTGCAGGATGGTTTGAGTCCTTACAAAGAACTGTGTGATAGAAAATGCGCGAGGCTCAGCAGTCAAGCAAGCCTTCCACATCAGCCACAGCAGACGACGAACCTCGACCTTCGACATCGAGGCAGGCAGAGATAGAAGAAGATGACCTGCCTGCTCTAATGGAAACAGACGATGATGAGATAACACCCCAGTGTCCCACCACCCCAACCCCCAGGCCACGGACAGGTACTGATTCGTGGAGAATGCAACGGTAGCTGGGAGGCACACAGCACATCTTTAAAAAAGCCGAAATAAACATGCTAATTAATTAGGTGCGGCCAACACGTAATTGTCGGCCCAGATCAGAGGCGATGCAATCAGCAATGATCTGGGTCAACAATTACATGCTGAGCAGCACCTAATTAATTAGTGTGTTTGTTTCGGCTTTTTTCTTAAAGATGTGCTGTGTGCCTCCCGGCTACTGCTGCATTCCTACATGCTTCGCGGCAATGTATTGCTCGGCAGTCCGGAGGGTGGGGGCCACTGCACCATCCCAACCTGCTACGACTCAGCCTAACACACCATCATCAGTGTGCTCGGCGCTGTCATACTACACTGTACATACATTATTTCTACCTTATATCGGCTGTGTATTTTTGCGTGTTACTTGGTATGATTTGGCAGCTTCATAGTTTAAAGGTTACTGGAGAGAGTGTTCTTGCCAACAGCGCTTGCGTGAGATTTTCTGCCGACGGCGCTTGCGTGAGATTTTCGCTGCGGAGAACAGTTCAGTAATGATTGTGGAAAAGTATTTCTACTTTATATAGGCTGTGTATTTATCATATCATTCCTGCTTATACTATATGTTACTGTTATTTTAGGTTTTATGTGTTATTTGGCATGATTTGGTAGGTTAATTTTGGGTCTGCAAACGCTCACAAAATTTTCCGATATAAATAAATAGTAAGTGCCTCTTTGCTTTACGACATTTTGGCTTATGAACCGTTTCATAGGGACGCTGTACCTTCAGATGGCGGGGGAAACCTGTATTTACAAGAGCACCCTGACAGGTTGCTTCTCCATCTGGTACGGGAGTAGTTGAGCATTGGACCGGAAGTCCCTACGAATGATTGTGAGACCAGGATAGATGATCAGAAGGGTCTCTCTACCAAGCACTGGGGACATTTATCAGGAGAGCTGTGTATGAAGGGTCCTTAGTATTAAGGATCCCACTCACCCATTCAGCATCCTCTTTGACTTTCAACCATCAGGCAGGAGACTCTGATGCATAAAACAAGAAAGGGCAGGATGAGGAACAGTTTCTTCCCCGAGGCCATTAGGCCTCTGAACTTCCTATACCCTTGCCTTCAAAAGTGTCACTGATTAATCTGTTCTGTACCTTAATTACATTTGTAATATTAATGTATTTAAATTTATTGTTTATGTGTGATTGATCTGGAGATTTTATTCTTACATAAGTAATTATGTTGTGTGTGTTGTGTTCTACTGTACTTCACATCCTGGTTCAGAGAGAGGTCGTCTCGTTACTTTATACACTATATCGTGATATACGTTATGTGCATAGAGGAATCAGGTTGGTACTGGACCCCAAGAAAGGAAGTTTGCGGAATGCCTCCGAGATGGATTCTTAGAACAGCTTGTACTGGACTGGAGCCTACCAGAGAGAACGCAATTCTAGGTTTAGTGTTGTGCAATGAACCGGATTTGATCAGGGACCTCAAGGTAAAGGAGCCATTAGGAGGTAGTGACCATAATATGATAAGTTTTAATCTACAATTTGAGAGGGAGATAGGAAACTCAGAAGTGTCAATATTACAGTTGAACAAAGGGAACTATGGTGCTATGAGGGAGGAGCTGGCCAAAGTTCAATAGAACAATACCATACCCTACCCTAGCAGGGATGACAGTGGAACAGCAATGGCAAGTGTTTCTGGGAATAATGTGGAAGGTGCAGGATCAGTTCATTCCAAAGAGGAAGAAAGATCCTAAGGGGAGTAAGGTGGCTGACAAGGGAAGTAATGGACAGTATAAAAATAAGAGAGAAGAAGTATAACATAGCAAAGACGAGTGGGAAGCCAGAGGATTGGGAAACTTTTAAAGATCAACAGAAGGTAACTAAAAAGGCAATATGCGGAGAAAAAATGAGGTACGAAGGTAAACTAGCCAAAAATATAAAGGAGGATAGCAAAAGCTTCTTTAGGTTTGTGAAAAGGAAAAAAATAGTTACGACCAAAATTGGGCCCTTGAAGACAGAAGCGGGTGAATTTATTATGGAGAGCAAGGAAATGGCAGACGAGTTGAACAGGTACATAGGATCTGTCTTCACTAGGGAAGACACAAACAATCTCCCAGATGTAATAGTGGCCAAAGGACCTAGGGTATTGGATGAATTGAAGAATCTCTTTATTATATTAGGTGTTGGATAGGCTGTTAGGTCTGAAGGTTGATAAGTCCCCGGGATCTGATGGTCTGCATCCCAGGGTGCTTAAGGAGGTGGCTTTAGAAATCGTGGACGCATTGGTAATCATTTTCCAATGTTCTATAGATTCAGGATCAGTTCCTGTGGACTGGAGGGGCTACTGTTGTCCCTCTCTTCAAGAAGGGAGGAAGAGACAAAACAGGGAATTATAGACCGGTTAGCCTGACGTCGGTGGTGGGAAAGATGCTGGAGTCAATTATAAAAGATGAAATTACGGCACATCTGGATAGTAGTAACAGGATAGGTCTGAGTCAGCATGGGTTTACGAAGGGGAAATTGTGCTTGACTAATCTTCTGGAATTTTTTGAGGATGTAACGATGAAAATGGACAAGGGAGAGCCAGTGGATGTAGTGTACCTGGACTTTCAGAAAGCTTTTGATAAAGTCCCACATAGTGGGCAAAATTAGGGCACATGGTATTGGGGGCAGAGTACTGACATGGATTGAAAATTGGCTGGCTGACAGGAAACAAAGAGTAGCGATTAACAGGTCCCTTTTGGAATGGCAGGCGGTGACCAGTGGGGTACCGCAGGGTTCAGTGCTGGGACCGCAGCTGTTTACAATATATATTAATGATTTAGATGAGGGAATTAAAAGTAACATTAGCAAGTTTGCCAATGACACAAAGCTGGGTGGCAGTGTGAAATGTGAGGAGGATGTTATGAGAATGCAGGGTGACTTGGACAGGCTGGGTGAGTGGGCAGATGCATGGCCGATGCAGTTTAATGTGGATAAATGTGAGGTTATGCACTTTGGTGGTAAGAACGGGAAGGCAGATTATTATCTAAATGGAGTCAAGTTAGGAAAAGAGGAAGTACAACGATATCTAGGTGTTCTTGTACATCAGTCACTGAAAGCAAGCATGCAGGGATAGCAGGCAGTGAAGAAAGCTAATGGCATGCTGGCCTTCATAACAAGAGGAATTGAGTATAAGAGCAAAGAGATCCTTCTGCAGCTGTACAGGGCCCTGGTGAGACCACACCTGGAGTACTGTGTGCAGTTTTGGTCTCCAAACTTGAGGAAGGACATTCTTGCTATTGAGGGAGTGCAGCCTAGGTTCACAAGGTTAATTCGCGGGATGGCGGGACTATCATATGTCGAAAGATTGGAGCAACTGGGCTTGTATACTCTGGAATTTAGAAGGCTGAGAGGGGCTGTTATTGAAACATGTAAGATTATTAAGGGATTGGACACACTGCAGGCAGGAAGCATGTTCCCGCTGATGGGTGAGGCCAGAACCAGAGGCCACAGTTTAAGAATTAGGGGTAGGCCATTTAGAACAGAGTTAAGGAAAAACTTTTTCACCCAGAGAGTGGTGGATATATGGAATGCTCTGCCCCAGAAGGCTGTAGAGGCTAAGTGTCTGGATGCTTTTAAAAAAGAGATGGACAGAGCTCTTAAGATAGCGGAATCGAAGGTTATGGGGATAAGGCAGGAACGGGATACTGATAGTGGATGATCAGCCATGATCACAGTGAATGGCGGTGCTGGCTCGAAGGGCAGAATGGCCTACTCCTGCACCTATTATCTATTGTCATATAGTTATTTGACAATAAAATTGACATAATCACAATGATATTTGCATAGGGTATACATCGTTCCTGTAGAAATACCGTCAGTCCTTTCGTAGAAGGAACAAATGCATACACTATTTTCTATTTTCCGATATCTGATGGTCACACACAGCTGTAATTGAAAGCTGAGATGTCATGGGAAACACAAGCAACAGCGAGCTGTCTTTCCACTTTCTCCCAAAAGATGTCTCTGTGAACACAATTAAGAATGATCTGCAGTTCCTGTTTCCACCACCACATGTCTCCGTACACACACACACACACACACACACACAGACAAAGGGAAAGGAACATTAAGTTCCAGTTTACATCAAAAGATGGCGACAGTACACAAAAGCGAGAGTGACTTGTCTCATAGTGCAATTAGTCACAACATGCAGTCTAGTTTAGACCCAATCAAATTTCCACCAATAATGCAGAATCAATAACACATAACATACACACAACAGGGACTACACTTTAAGGAAATCTGGAGCAACAGACAACATACAGACCAGGAACTCAGTGGCTCTGGCAGAATTTGTGCAAAGAAAATGGCCGACTTTATGGGCTGAGACTACATCAGGACTGGAAATAGACAGAGAGAGAGCTGCCAGAAGAGCTGGGAAGCGGAAGACTTGGGCATGAGTAGGCAGGTGAGAAATGAAAGTAGTTGGCATCTTGCGACGCACACCGAGAAGACAAAAGACAGCAGTATCTGAAGCAGACAGCACAGTGGCATACAGGTAATCAGACGACGCAGAGTCTGTCTTCTCAATGCTGAATGGTCGAACACTGCGATATTACCATAGACACAGAGAAGTTTGAGAAAATGTACAGAATATAGGCAATATCTCTTAACCAGAAAAAGAAATCCAAAGAAAACTACAAAACAGCAGCAAGACCATAGGTAACGAAGATCTTTGCAAGAGATCTACCGATAATTAAAGGTGAGGTGTTAAGCAATGTGCAGACAACTCAACAACAGCACGGGCATCATATCTGGGCCGTTTGGCTAAGATCAAGTGCACATCCGGGCTGCAACCAGATCAGGTGCTGCAGGCAAGGCAGCAACTTCATGAGAGATGCCCCTTGGCATTCATTCCTGAAGCAAACTGCTCAACCGGCGCACTCATTCTGATGCCTGCTCACTCGGCTGCTGCCTGCACCAAGCACAGAAGCAGAGTGAAGTGGAGCAGGCCGAAAGACCTTTTCTGTCCCGCCACACTCGCTCCACTTCTCAGGCTCAGGCTTCTCAGCTGCTCCTTGAAGCCAACGGAGGACGCGACGGACGGACGGACGGATGGACGGGCGGGCGAAGGAAGGAAGGAAGGAAGGAAGGAAGGAAGGAAGGAAGGAACGAACGATATCGAGTCACTGGCTCTGCTGCAATTTCACCAGCAGCCAGCCAGCCTGTCGGACAGGCAGGCTCGTTCAAGTGTGCCAGCAGCCAGGGCACGCGGACGGGAGGGAGGAAGGAAGGAAGGGAGGGAGGCATCCGATGGAGCCCGGCTACAGAGCAACGGGGCGCCGCCGCCGCCGGCACAACAGGGCCCGGTGCTCCTGCACCCTGCATCCTCCCCGCCTGCACCAGACTGCCAAGACTGCTGCTCTCCTGCCCAGACAGACAGACCAGCTACAAGCATCACCACCTAGCCATAGCATCAGCAAAACTCTGCCTACCTGCCCTGCCCTGGCCTGGCCTGGCCTCCTGGCCTCCTCTGATGCGTCTGCCTGCCCCAGGCCCAAAGCCCCGCCCACCGTTCAAGGTAAGGCAGAGGCACAACCCCCCACTCCACCCACTCAGACCTCCCCAATATACATCGGCAGTGCAGTGCATCTCTAGCCTCGCTCAGAATCACGTCCCAAACCCCAAGATCACTCAAACGTCTCATGCTTACACCTACCTACTCGGCGTCCAGCTTTGGCGCACGTCTCCACAATTGCCACATCCGTCCACGTGCCCCTGCTTCACGCACGGCACTGTGCCTCCCTCCGGCAGGCATTTCGCCGATCCGTTTCCTGTTTCACAACCAAGGCATAATCAGTACCCCTTTCCTTCCACGGCGCGCACACGCGCCCACCCACTCCACCACTGAGCCATGCCGGCCAAAAACGCACCTGCAGAGCAGTGGGGCACAGGGCCGCCGTCAGCCCGCGACACATTTCCCTCCTGCCGTGCCCTCCCTCCTGTTTCTACATCCGTGCACCCACCCCGCTGCAAAACCAGTCAGTCTGCTCAGGCGTCAGCACAGAGGCATAATGAAGGGCCTCGGCCCTTCTCCCTTTACTGCCCTCTGTACAGCTTGGCAGATCCCTCAGCACTCCGTGTGCACGTGTGTCTGTGACTCTGTGTGTGTGTGTGTGTGTGTGAGAGAGAGAGATTGAGTGAGTGAGTGAGTGAGTGAGTGAGTGAGTGAGTGAGTGAGTGAGTGAGTGAGAGAGAGAGAGACAGACCCTGCCAGATCCCTCAGCATTCCATGTGTGTTTGTGTCGGTGGGTGAGAGAGACAGAGACAGAGACAGAGAGACAGACAGACACACACACACACACACACACACACCCACCCACCTCCACACACCCCCGTGTGCACGTGTGTCTGTGACTCTGTGTGTGTGTGAGATTGAGTGAGAGAGAGAGACAGACCCTGCCAGATCCCTCAGCATTCCATGTGTGTTTGTGTCGGTGGGTGAGAGAGACAGAGACAGAGACAGACACAGAGAGACAGACACACACACACACACAAACACACACACACACCCACCCCCACACACCCCCGTGTGCACGTGTGTCTGTGACTCTGTGTGTGTGTGAGATTGAGTGAGTGAGAGAGAGAGACAGACCGACCCTGCCAGATCCCTCAGCATTCCATGTGTGTTTGTGTCGGTGGGTGAGAGAGACAGAGACAGACACAGAGAGACAGACAGACACACACACACACCCACCCACCCCCATCCACCCTGGTAAAAAAAGGTGGTGGGGGAGCAGGGGAGAAGACACCACTGTGTCCAATGATAGCCTGTGCAGACGCAAAGTCTACAGCTTCTGTGAGATGAAACAAACTCAAGCCACTCAACAATTGTAATTCCACACACATCAAAATAAAGGCACAGAGGTGTGAATGGCTGCACTTCAGCCTTCGGCTTGGAGAGCACACCCATTGTTTCTCCTCAGGCACACCTGTAGCTGACATCTTCCTATTCCCAAGCTTGCCAGGAGGCTTTTCTGCCCGCGGACTTTGGCCACGTCCACAAACCTCGTAACCGGTCTTGAGCGGCGCACGTGGCCTCTGCCTTTGTCGCCCGGTGCAGTCCCATCCGCTCGCTCCCTCCCGGAGAGGGCAGAGCCTCCGAAGGAGACCGTTCAGCTGGATGCGCCAGCCAGCTGGGGCACGCAAAGCCGAGAGGCGCGCTCTCTTTGCCGAGTGCAGGGACGCCCTTGAAGGGCCGAGCGGCCTGCTCCCACTCCCCCTGCAGACTTTTGTGCAGACAGGACAGCGTGACCAGCCTCCCACGACCAGGAGAGCAGTGCAAGTTGAGCCAGCCTCTGAGACCGACCTGGGAGCCAGCCGAGGAAGCCGGCAGCCTTGACGTAGGCAGTGTGCCAGTGACGTAGGCGCCCGTAGGTACGGCCCCACTCCCAGATGATTGGTGGATCACTGGCAGCTTTACATAGCCTCTGACAAGTTGCACTCAGGACGGACCAGGTAGGCAACAGCTGTCCAGCACACCCACCGATCCCAGACAACCTAGGGGAGAGCTGCCAGCGGGCCAGGGCAGCAAGGTCTTTGCCAGGCCTCCTGCTTCAATCTAAACACCAGAGGCTAGGCAGGATGTAGCCGACTCAAGAGGCCGCCTGCATCGCTTCTCGGCCTTTTGGCTAAGATCAAGTGTAGTATCTGTTCTTATCAGTTTAATATCTGATACGTCCCTTATCTGGGGACCATATATTAAATTGATTTTTGGAACAGGGAGATGGAATAGGGGCTTGCTCCGTCCACTCCACGCATCGACCCGGTATTGCAGTGCCTCTGGGAACGGTGCACTCCCCTTCTGGGGAATTTCAAAGTAGCAAAGAAAAGAAAAACGACGAAAGCTCCATCAGGCGGCGGCGGCGGCACAGCAGCACAGACAAGCATGCACGCACATGGAGAGAGAGGAGAGCTGCTTGCTCTACACCTCTCCTGTGTCTGTGTCTGTCTGTCGATACAGCTCACTCACTCACTCACTCACGCAATGTGCAGACAACTCAACAACAGCACGGGCATCATATCTGGGCCGTTTGGCTAAGATCAAGTGCACATCCGGGCTGCAACCAGATCAGGTGCTGCAGGCAAGGCAGCAACTTCATGAGAGATGCCCCTTGGCATTCATTCCTGAAGCAAACTGCTCAACCGGCGCACTCATTCTGATGCCTGCTCACTCGGCTGCTGCCTGCACCAAGCACAGAAGCAGAGTGAAGTGGAGCAGGCCGAAAGACCTTTTCTGTCCCGCCACACTCGCTCCACTTCTCAGGCTCAGGCTTCTCAGCTGCTCCTTGAAGCCAACGGAGGACGCGACGGACGGACGGACGGATGGACGGGCGGGCGAAGGAAGGAAGGAAGGAAGGAAGGAAGGAAGGAAGGAAGGAACGAACGATATCGAGTCACTGGCTCTGCTGCAATTTCACCAGCAGCCAGCCAGCCTGTCGGACAGGCAGGCTCGTTCAAGTGTGCCAGCAGCCAGGGCACGCGGACGGGAGGGAGGAAGGAAGGAAGGGAGGGAGGCATCCGATGGAGCCCGGCTACAGAGCAACGGGGCGCCGCCGCCGCCGGCACAACAGGGCCCGGTGCTCCTGCACCCTGCATCCTCCCCGCCTGCACCAGACTGCCAAGACTGCTGCTCTCCTGCCCAGACAGACAGACCAGCTACAAGCATCACCACCTAGCCATAGCATCAGCAAAACTCTGCCTACCTGCCCTGCCCTGGCCTGGCCTGGCCTCCTGGCCTCCTCTGATGCGTCTGCCTGCCCCAGGCCCAAAGCCCCGCCCACCGTTCAAGGTAAGGCAGAGGCACAACCCCCCACTCCACCCACTCAGACCTCCCCAATATACATCGGCAGTGCAGTGCATCTCTAGCCTCGCTCAGAATCACGTCCCAAACCCCAAGATCACTCAAACGTCTCATGCTTACACCTACCTACTCGGCGTCCAGCTTTGGCGCACGTCTCCACAATTGCCACATCCGTCCACGTGCCCCTGCTTCACGCACGGCACTGTGCCTCCCTCCGGCAGGCATTTCGCCGATCCGTTTCCTGTTTCACAACCAAGGCATAATCAGTACCCCTTTCCTTCCACGGCGCGCACACGCGCCCACCCACTCCACCACTGAGCCATGCCGGCCAAAAACGCACCTGCAGAGCAGTGGGGCACAGGGCCGCCGTCAGCCCGCGACACATTTCCCTCCTGCCGTGCCCTCCCTCCTGTTTCTACATCCGTGCACCCACCCCGCTGCAAAACCAGTCAGTCTGCTCAGGCGTCAGCACAGAGGCATAATGAAGGGCCTCGGCCCTTCTCCCTTTACTGCCCTCTGTACAGCTTGGCAGATCCCTCAGCACTCCGTGTGCACGTGTGTCTGTGACTCTGTGTGTGTGTGTGTGTGTGTGAGAGAGAGAGATTGAGTGAGTGAGTGAGTGAGTGAGTGAGTGAGTGAGAGAGAGAGAGACAGACCCTGCCAGATCCCTCAGCATTCCATGTGTGTTTGTGTCGGTGGGTGAGAGAGACAGAGACAGAGACAGAGAGACAGACAGACACACACACACACACACACACACCCCCACCCACCTCCACACACCCCCGTGTGCACGTGTGTCTGTGACTCTGTGTGTGTGTGAGATTGAGTGAGAGAGAGAGACAGACCCTGCCAGATCCCTCAGCATTCCATGTGTGTTTGTGTCGGTGGGTGAGAGAGACAGAGACAGAGACAGACACAGAGAGACAGACACACACACACACACAAACACACACACACACCCACCCCCACACACCCCCGTGTGCACGTGTGTCTGTGACTCTGTGTGTGTGTGAGATTGAGTGAGTGAGAGAGAGAGACAGACCGACCCTGCCAGATCCCTCAGCATTCCATGTGTGTTTGTGTCGGTGGGTGAGAGAGACAGAGACAGACACAGAGAGACAGACAGACACACACACACACCCACCCACCCCCATCCACCCTGGTAAAAAAAGGTGGTGGGGGAGCAGGGGAGAAGACACCACTGTGTCCAATGATAGCCTGTGCAGACGCAAAGTCTACAGCTTCTGTGAGATGAAACAAACTCAAGCCACTCAACAATTGTAATTCCACACACATCAAAATAAAGGCACAGAGGTGTGAATGGCTGCACTTCAGCCTTCGGCTTGGAGAGCACACCCATTGTTTCTCCTCAGGCACACCTGTAGCTGACATCTTCCTATTCCCAAGCTTGCCAGGAGGCTTTTCTGCCCGCGGACTTTGGCCACGTCCACAAACCTCGTAACCGGTCTTGAGCGGCGCACGTGGCCTCTGCCTTTGTCGCCCGGTGCAGTCCCATCCGCTCGCTCCCTCCCGGAGAGGGCAGAGCCTCCGAAGGAGACCGTTCAGCTGGATGCGCCAGCCAGCTGGGGCACGCAAAGCCGAGAGGCGCGCTCTCTTTGCCGAGTGCAGGGACGCCCTTGAAGGGCCGAGCGGCCTGCTCCCACTCCCCCTGCAGACTTTTGTGCAGACAGGACAGCGTGACCAGCCTCCCACGACCAGGAGAGCAGTGCAAGTTGAGCCAGCCTCTGAGACCGACCTGGGAGCCAGCCGAGGAAGCCGGCAGCCTTGACGTAGGCAGTGTGCCAGTGACGTAGGCGCCCGTAGGTACGGCCCCACTCCCAGATGATTGGTGGATCACTGGCAGCTTTACATAGCCTCTGACAAGTTGCACTCAGGACGGACCAGGTAGGCAACAGCTGTCCAGCACACCCACCGATCCCAGACAACCTAGGGGAGAGCTGCCAGCGGGCCAGGGCAGCAAGGTCTTTGCCAGGCCTCCTGCTTCAATCTAAACACCAGAGGCTAGGCAGGATGTAGCCGACTCAAGAGGCCGCCTGCATCGCTTCTCGGCCTTTTGGCTAAGATCAAGTGTAGTATCTGTTCTTATCAGTTTAATATCTGATACGTCCCTTATCTGGGGACCATATATTAAATTGATTTTTGGAACAGGGAGATGGAATAGGGGCTTGCTCCGTCCACTCCACGCATCGACCCGGTATTGCAGTGCCTCTGGGAACGGTGCACTCCCCTTCTGGGGAATTTCAAAGTAGCAAAGAAAAGAAAAACGACGAAAGCTCCATCAGGCGGCGGCGGCGGCACAGCAGCACAGACAAGCATGCACGCACATGGAGAGAGAGGAGAGCTGCTTGCTCTACACCTCTCCTGTGTCTGTGTCTGTCTGTCGATACAGCTCACTCACTCACTCACTCACGCAATGTGCAGACAACTCAACAACAGCACGGGCATCATATCTGGGCCGTTTGGCTAAGATCAAGTGCACATCCGGGCTGCAACCAGATCAGGTGCTGCAGGCAAGGCAGCAACTTCATGAGAGATGCCCCTTGGCATTCATTCCTGAAGCAAACTGCTCAACCGGCGCACTCATTCTGATGCCTGCTCACTCGGCTGCTGCCTGCACCAAGCACAGAAGCAGAGTGAAGTGGAGCAGGCCGAAAGACCTTTTCTGTCCCGCCACACTCGCTCCACTTCTCAGGCTCAGGCTTCTCAGCTGCTCCTTGAAGCCAACGGAGGACGCGACGGACGGACGGACGGATGGACGGGCGGGCGAAGGAAGGAAGGAAGGAAGGAAGGAAGGAAGGAAGGAAGGAACGAACGATATCGAGTCACTGGCTCTGCTGCAATTTCACCAGCAGCCAGCCAGCCTGTCGGACAGGCAGGCTCGTTCAAGTGTGCCAGCAGCCAGGGCACGCGGACGGGAGGGAGGAAGGAAGGAAGGGAGGGAGGCATCCGATGGAGCCCGGCTACAGAGCAACGGGGCGCCGCCGCCGCCGGCACAACAGGGCCCGGTGCTCCTGCACCCTGCATCCTCCCCGCCTGCACCAGACTGCCAAGACTGCTGCTCTCCTGCCCAGACAGACAGACCAGCTACAAGCATCACCACCTAGCCATAGCATCAGCAAAACTCTGCCTACCTGCCCTGCCCTGGCCTGGCCTGGCCTCCTGGCCTCCTCTGATGCGTCTGCCTGCCCCAGGCCCAAAGCCCCGCCCACCGTTCAAGGTAAGGCAGAGGCACAACCCCCCACTCCACCCACTCAGACCTCCCCAATATACATCGGCAGTGCAGTGCATCTCTAGCCTCGCTCAGAATCACGTCCCAAACCCCAAGATCACTCAAACGTCTCATGCTTACACCTACCTACTCGGCGTCCAGCTTTGGCGCACGTCTCCACAATTGCCACATCCGTCCACGTGCCCCTGCTTCACGCACGGCACTGTGCCTCCCTCCGGCAGGCATTTCGCCGATCCGTTTCCTGTTTCACAACCAAGGCATAATCAGTACCCCTTTCCTTCCACGGCGCGCACACGCGCCCACCCACTCCACCACTGAGCCATGCCGGCCAAAAACGCACCTGCAGAGCAGTGGGGCACAGGGCCGCCGTCAGCCCGCGACACATTTCCCTCCTGCCGTGCCCTCCCTCCTGTTTCTACATCCGTGCACCCACCCCGCTGCAAAACCAGTCAGTCTGCTCAGGCGTCAGCACAGAGGCATAATGAAGGGCCTCGGCCCTTCTCCCTTTACTGCCCTCTGTACAGCTTGGCAGATCCCTCAGCACTCCGTGTGCACGTGTGTCTGTGACTCTGTGTGTGTGTGTGTGTGTGTGAGAGAGAGAGATTGAGTGAGTGAGTGAGTGAGTGAGTGAGTGAGTGAGTGAGTGAGTGAGTGAGTGAGAGAGAGAGAGACAGACCCTGCCAGATCCCTCAGCATTCCATGTGTGTTTGTGTCGGTGGGTGAGAGAGACAGAGACAGAGACAGAGAGACAGACAGACACACACACACACACACACACACACCCACCCACCTCCACACACCCCCGTGTGCACGTGTGTCTGTGACTCTGTGTGTGTGTGAGATTGAGTGAGAGAGAGAGACAGACCCTGCCAGATCCCTCAGCATTCCATGTGTGTTTGTGTCGGTGGGTGAGAGAGACAGAGACAGAGACAGACACAGAGAGACAGACACACACACACACACAAACACACACACACACCCACCCCCACACACCCCCGTGTGCACGTGTGTCTGTGACTCTGTGTGTGTGTGAGATTGAGTGAGTGAGAGAGAGAGACAGACCGACCCTGCCAGATCCCTCAGCATTCCATGTGTGTTTGTGTCGGTGGGTGAGAGAGACAGAGACAGACACAGAGAGACAGACAGACACACACACACACCCACCCACCCCCATCCACCCTGGTAAAAAAAGGTGGTGGGGGAGCAGGGGAGAAGACACCACTGTGTCCAATGATAGCCTGTGCAGACGCAAAGTCTACAGCTTCTGTGAGATGAAACAAACTCAAGCCACTCAACAATTGTAATTCCACACACATCAAAATAAAGGCACAGAGGTGTGAATGGCTGCACTTCAGCCTTCGGCTTGGAGAGCACACCCATTGTTTCTCCTCAGGCACACCTGTAGCTGACATCTTCCTATTCCCAAGCTTGCCAGGAGGCTTTTCTGCCCGCGGACTTTGGCCACGTCCACAAACCTCGTAACCGGTCTTGAGCGGCGCACGTGGCCTCTGCCTTTGTCGCCCGGTGCAGTCCCATCCGCTCGCTCCCTCCCGGAGAGGGCAGAGCCTCCGAAGGAGACCGTTCAGCTGGATGCGCCAGCCAGCTGGGGCACGCAAAGCCGAGAGGCGCGCTCTCTTTGCCGAGTGCAGGGACGCCCTTGAAGGGCCGAGCGGCCTGCTCCCACTCCCCCTGCAGACTTTTGTGCAGACAGGACAGCGTGACCAGCCTCCCACGACCAGGAGAGCAGTGCAAGTTGAGCCAGCCTCTGAGACCGACCTGGGAGCCAGCCGAGGAAGCCGGCAGCCTTGACGTAGGCAGTGTGCCAGTGACGTAGGCGCCCGTAGGTACGGCCCCACTCCCAGATGATTGGTGGATCACTGGCAGCTTTACATAGCCTCTGACAAGTTGCACTCAGGACGGACCAGGTAGGCAACAGCTGTCCAGCACACCCACCGATCCCAGACAACCTAGGGGAGAGCTGCCAGCGGGCCAGGGCAGCAAGGTCTTTGCCAGGCCTCCTGCTTCAATCTAAACACCAGAGGCTAGGCAGGATGTAGCCGACTCAAGAGGCCGCCTGCATCGCTTCTCGGCCTTTTGGCTAAGATCAAGTGTAGTATCTGTTCTTATCAGTTTAATATCTGATACGTCCCTTATCTGGGGACCATATATTAAATTGATTTTTGGAACAGGGAGATGGAATAGGGGCTTGCTCCGTCCACTCCACGCATCGACCCGGTATTGCAGTGCCTCTGGGAACGGTGCACTCCCCTTCTGGGGAATTTCAAAGTAGCAAAGAAAAGAAAAACGACGAAAGCTCCATCAGGCGGCGGCGGCGGCACAGCAGCACAGACAAGCATGCACGCACATGGAGAGAGAGGAGAGCTGCTTGCTCTACACCTCTCCTGTGTCTGTGTCTGTCTGTCGATACAGCTCACTCACTCACTCACTCACGCAATGTGCAGACAACTCAACAACAGCACGGGCATCATATCTGGGCCGTTTGGCTAAGATCAAGTGCACATCCGGGCTGCAACCAGATCAGGTGCTGCAGGCAAGGCAGCAACTTCATGAGAGATGCCCCTTGGCATTCATTCCTGAAGCAAACTGCTCAACCGGCGCACTCATTCTGATGCCTGCTCACTCGGCTGCTGCCTGCACCAAGCACAGAAGCAGAGTGAAGTGGAGCAGGCCGAAAGACCTTTTCTGTCCCGCCACACTCGCTCCACTTCTCAGGCTCAGGCTTCTCAGCTGCTCCTTGAAGCCAACGGAGGACGCGACGGACGGACGGACGGATGGACGGGCGGGCGAAGGAAGGAAGGAAGGAAGGAAGGAAGGAAGGAAGGAAGGAACGAACGATATCGAGTCACTGGCTCTGCTGCAATTTCACCAGCAGCCAGCCAGCCTGTCGGACAGGCAGGCTCGTTCAAGTGTGCCAGCAGCCAGGGCACGCGGACGGGAGGGAGGAAGGAAGGAAGGGAGGGAGGCATCCGATGGAGCCCGGCTACAGAGCAACGGGGCGCCGCCGCCGCCGGCACAACAGGGCCCGGTGCTCCTGCACCCTGCATCCTCCCCGCCTGCACCAGACTGCCAAGACTGCTGCTCTCCTGCCCAGACAGACAGACCAGCTACAAGCATCACCACCTAGCCATAGCATCAGCAAAACTCTGCCTACCTGCCCTGCCCTGGCCTGGCCTGGCCTCCTGGCCTCCTCTGATGCGTCTGCCTGCCCCAGGCCCAAAGCCCCGCCCACCGTTCAAGGTAAGGCAGAGGCACAACCCCCCACTCCACCCACTCAGACCTCCCCAATATACATCGGCAGTGCAGTGCATCTCTAGCCTCGCTCAGAATCACGTCCCAAACCCCAAGATCACTCAAACGTCTCATGCTTACACCTACCTACTCGGCGTCCAGCTTTGGCGCACGTCTCCACAATTGCCACATCCGTCCACGTGCCCCTGCTTCACGCACGGCACTGTGCCTCCCTCCGGCAGGCATTTCGCCGATCCGTTTCCTGTTTCACAACCAAGGCATAATCAGTACCCCTTTCCTTCCACGGCGCGCACACGCGCCCACCCACTCCACCACTGAGCCATGCCGGCCAAAAACGCACCTGCAGAGCAGTGGGGCACAGGGCCGCCGTCAGCCCGCGACACATTTCCCTCCTGCCGTGCCCTCCCTCCTGTTTCTACATCCGTGCACCCACCCCGCTGCAAAACCAGTCAGTCTGCTCAGGCGTCAGCACAGAGGCATAATGAAGGGCCTCGGCCCTTCTCCCTTTACTGCCCTCTGTACAGCTTGGCAGATCCCTCAGCACTCCGTGTGCACGTGTGTCTGTGACTCTGTGTGTGTGTGTGTGTGTGTGAGAGAGAGAGATTGAGTGAGTGAGTGAGTGAGTGAGTGAGTGAGTGAGAGAGAGAGAGACAGACCCTGCCAGATCCCTCAGCATTCCATGTGTGTTTGTGTCGGTGGGTGAGAGAGACAGAGACAGAGACAGAGAGACAGACAGACACACACACACACACACACACACCCCCACCCACCTCCACACACCCCCGTGTGCACGTGTGTCTGTGACTCTGTGTGTGTGTGAGATTGAGTGAGAGAGAGAGACAGACCCTGCCAGATCCCTCAGCATTCCATGTGTGTTTGTGTCGGTGGGTGAGAGAGACAGAGACAGAGACAGACACAGAGAGACAGACACACACACACACACAAACACACACACACACCCACCCCCACACACCCCCGTGTGCACGTGTGTCTGTGACTCTGTGTGTGTGTGAGATTGAGTGAGTGAGAGAGAGAGACAGACCGACCCTGCCAGATCCCTCAGCATTCCATGTGTGTTTGTGTCGGTGGGTGAGAGAGACAGAGACAGACACAGAGAGACAGACAGACACACACACACACCCACCCACCCCCATCCACCCTGGTAAAAAAAGGTGGTGGGGGAGCAGGGGAGAAGACACCACTGTGTCCAATGATAGCCTGTGCAGACGCAAAGTCTACAGCTTCTGTGAGATGAAACAAACTCAAGCCACTCAACAATTGTAATTCCACACACATCAAAATAAAGGCACAGAGGTGTGAATGGCTGCACTTCAGCCTTCGGCTTGGAGAGCACACCCATTGTTTCTCCTCAGGCACACCTGTAGCTGACATCTTCCTATTCCCAAGCTTGCCAGGAGGCTTTTCTGCCCGCGGACTTTGGCCACGTCCACAAACCTCGTAACCGGTCTTGAGCGGCGCACGTGGCCTCTGCCTTTGTCGCCCGGTGCAGTCCCATCCGCTCGCTCCCTCCCGGAGAGGGCAGAGCCTCCGAAGGAGACCGTTCAGCTGGATGCGCCAGCCAGCTGGGGCACGCAAAGCCGAGAGGCGCGCTCTCTTTGCCGAGTGCAGGGACGCCCTTGAAGGGCCGAGCGGCCTGCTCCCACTCCCCCTGCAGACTTTTGTGCAGACAGGACAGCGTGACCAGCCTCCCACGACCAGGAGAGCAGTGCAAGTTGAGCCAGCCTCTGAGACCGACCTGGGAGCCAGCCGAGGAAGCCGGCAGCCTTGACGTAGGCAGTGTGCCAGTGACGTAGGCGCCCGTAGGTACGGCCCCACTCCCAGATGATTGGTGGATCACTGGCAGCTTTACATAGCCTCTGACAAGTTGCACTCAGGACGGACCAGGTAGGCAACAGCTGTCCAGCACACCCACCGATCCCAGACAACCTAGGGGAGAGCTGCCAGCGGGCCAGGGCAGCAAGGTCTTTGCCAGGCCTCCTGCTTCAATCTAAACACCAGAGGCTAGGCAGGATGTAGCCGACTCAAGAGGCCGCCTGCATCGCTTCTCGGCCTTTTGGCTAAGATCAAGTGTAGTATCTGTTCTTATCAGTTTAATATCTGATACGTCCCTTATCTGGGGACCATATATTAAATTGATTTTTGGAACAGGGAGATGGAATAGGGGCTTGCTCCGTCCACTCCACGCATCGACCCGGTATTGCAGTGCCTCTGGGAACGGTGCACTCCCCTTCTGGGGAATTTCAAAGTAGCAAAGAAAAGAAAAACGACGAAAGCTCCATCAGGCGGCGGCGGCGGCACAGCAGCACAGACAAGCATGCACGCACATGGAGAGAGAGGAGAGCTGCTTGCTCTACACCTCTCCTGTGTCTGTGTCTGTCTGTCGATACAGCTCACTCACTCACTCACTCACGCAATGTGCAGACAACTCAACAACAGCACGGGCATCATATCTGGGCCGTTTGGCTAAGATCAAGTGCACATCCGGGCTGCAACCAGATCAGGTGCTGCAGGCAAGGCAGCAACTTCATGAGAGATGCCCCTTGGCATTCATTCCTGAAGCAAACTGCTCAACCGGCGCACTCATTCTGATGCCTGCTCACTCGGCTGCTGCCTGCACCAAGCACAGAAGCAGAGTGAAGTGGAGCAGGCCGAAAGACCTTTTCTGTCCCGCCACACTCGCTCCACTTCTCAGGCTCAGGCTTCTCAGCTGCTCCTTGAAGCCAACGGAGGACGCGACGGACGGACGGACGGATGGACGGGCGGGCGAAGGAAGGAAGGAAGGAAGGAAGGAAGGAAGGAAGGAAGGAACGAACGATATCGAGTCACTGGCTCTGCTGCAATTTCACCAGCAGCCAGCCAGCCTGTCGGACAGGCAGGCTCGTTCAAGTGTGCCAGCAGCCAGGGCACGCGGACGGGAGGGAGGAAGGAAGGAAGGGAGGGAGGCATCCGATGGAGCCCGGCTACAGAGCAACGGGGCGCCGCCGCCGCCGGCACAACAGGGCCCGGTGCTCCTGCACCCTGCATCCTCCCCGCCTGCACCAGACTGCCAAGACTGCTGCTCTCCTGCCCAGACAGACAGACCAGCTACAAGCATCACCACCTAGCCATAGCATCAGCAAAACTCTGCCTACCTGCCCTGCCCTGGCCTGGCCTGGCCTCCTGGCCTCCTCTGATGCGTCTGCCTGCCCCAGGCCCAAAGCCCCGCCCACCGTTCAAGGTAAGGCAGAGGCACAACCCCCCACTCCACCCACTCAGACCTCCCCAATATACATCGGCAGTGCAGTGCATCTCTAGCCTCGCTCAGAATCACGTCCCAAACCCCAAGATCACTCAAACGTCTCATGCTTACACCTACCTACTCGGCGTCCAGCTTTGGCGCACGTCTCCACAATTGCCACATCCGTCCACGTGCCCCTGCTTCACGCACGGCACTGTGCCTCCCTCCGGCAGGCATTTCGCCGATCCGTTTCCTGTTTCACAACCAAGGCATAATCAGTACCCCTTTCCTTCCACGGCGCGCACACGCGCCCACCCACTCCACCACTGAGCCATGCCGGCCAAAAACGCACCTGCAGAGCAGTGGGGCACAGGGCCGCCGTCAGCCCGCGACACATTTCCCTCCTGCCGTGCCCTCCCTCCTGTTTCTACATCCGTGCACCCACCCCGCTGCAAAACCAGTCAGTCTGCTCAGGCGTCAGCACAGAGGCATAATGAAGGGCCTCGGCCCTTCTCCCTTTACTGCCCTCTGTACAGCTTGGCAGATCCCTCAGCACTCCGTGTGCACGTGTGTCTGTGACTCTGTGTGTGTGTGTGTGTGTGTGAGAGAGAGAGATTGAGTGAGTGAGTGAGTGAGTGAGTGAGTGAGTGAGTGAGTGAGTGAGTGAGTGAGAGAGAGAGAGACAGACCCTGCCAGATCCCTCAGCATTCCATGTGTGTTTGTGTCGGTGGGTGAGAGAGACAGAGACAGAGACAGAGAGACAGACAGACACACACACACACACACACACACACCCACCCACCTCCACACACCCCCGTGTGCACGTGTGTCTGTGACTCTGTGTGTGTGTGAGATTGAGTGAGAGAGAGAGACAGACCCTGCCAGATCCCTCAGCATTCCATGTGTGTTTGTGTCGGTGGGTGAGAGAGACAGAGACAGAGACAGACACAGAGAGACAGACACACACACACACACAAACACACACACACACCCACCCCCACACACCCCCGTGTGCACGTGTGTCTGTGACTCTGTGTGTGTGTGAGATTGAGTGAGTGAGAGAGAGAGACAGACCGACCCTGCCAGATCCCTCAGCATTCCATGTGTGTTTGTGTCGGTGGGTGAGAGAGACAGAGACAGACACAGAGAGACAGACAGACACACACACACACCCACCCACCCCCATCCACCCTGGTAAAAAAAGGTGGTGGGGGAGCAGGGGAGAAGACACCACTGTGTCCAATGATAGCCTGTGCAGACGCAAAGTCTACAGCTTCTGTGAGATGAAACAAACTCAAGCCACTCAACAATTGTAATTCCACACACATCAAAATAAAGGCACAGAGGTGTGAATGGCTGCACTTCAGCCTTCGGCTTGGAGAGCACACCCATTGTTTCTCCTCAGGCACACCTGTAGCTGACATCTTCCTATTCCCAAGCTTGCCAGGAGGCTTTTCTGCCCGCGGACTTTGGCCACGTCCACAAACCTCGTAACCGGTCTTGAGCGGCGCACGTGGCCTCTGCCTTTGTCGCCCGGTGCAGTCCCATCCGCTCGCTCCCTCCCGGAGAGGGCAGAGCCTCCGAAGGAGACCGTTCAGCTGGATGCGCCAGCCAGCTGGGGCACGCAAAGCCGAGAGGCGCGCTCTCTTTGCCGAGTGCAGGGACGCCCTTGAAGGGCCGAGCGGCCTGCTCCCACTCCCCCTGCAGACTTTTGTGCAGACAGGACAGCGTGACCAGCCTCCCACGACCAGGAGAGCAGTGCAAGTTGAGCCAGCCTCTGAGACCGACCTGGGAGCCAGCCGAGGAAGCCGGCAGCCTTGACGTAGGCAGTGTGCCAGTGACGTAGGCGCCCGTAGGTACGGCCCCACTCCCAGATGATTGGTGGATCACTGGCAGCTTTACATAGCCTCTGACAAGTTGCACTCAGGACGGACCAGGTAGGCAACAGCTGTCCAGCACACCCACCGATCCCAGACAACCTAGGGGAGAGCTGCCAGCGGGCCAGGGCAGCAAGGTCTTTGCCAGGCCTCCTGCTTCAATCTAAACACCAGAGGCTAGGCAGGATGTAGCCGACTCAAGAGGCCGCCTGCATCGCTTCTCGGCCTTTTGGCTAAGATCAAGTGTAGTATCTGTTCTTATCAGTTTAATATCTGATACGTCCCTTATCTGGGGACCATATATTAAATTGATTTTTGGAACAGGGAGATGGAATAGGGGCTTGCTCCGTCCACTCCACGCATCGACCCGGTATTGCAGTGCCTCTGGGAACGGTGCACTCCCCTTCTGGGGAATTTCAAAGTAGCAAAGAAAAGAAAAACGACGAAAGCTCCATCAGGCGGCGGCGGCGGCACAGCAGCACAGACAAGCATGCACGCACATGGAGAGAGAGGAGAGCTGCTTGCTCTACACCTCTCCTGTGTCTGTGTCTGTCTGTCGATACAGCTCACTCACTCACTCACTCACGCAATGTGCAGACAACTCAACAACAGCACGGGCATCATATCTGGGCCGTTTGGCTAAGATCAAGTGCACATCCGGGCTGCAACCAGATCAGGTGCTGCAGGCAAGGCAGCAACTTCATGAGAGATGCCCCTTGGCATTCATTCCTGAAGCAAACTGCTCAACCGGCGCACTCATTCTGATGCCTGCTCACTCGGCTGCTGCCTGCACCAAGCACAGAAGCAGAGTGAAGTGGAGCAGGCCGAAAGACCTTTTCTGTCCCGCCACACTCGCTCCACTTCTCAGGCTCAGGCTTCTCAGCTGCTCCTTGAAGCCAACGGAGGACGCGACGGACGGACGGACGGATGGACGGGCGGGCGAAGGAAGGAAGGAAGGAAGGAAGGAAGGAAGGAAGGAAGGAACGAACGATATCGAGTCACTGGCTCTGCTGCAATTTCACCAGCAGCCAGCCAGCCTGTCGGACAGGCAGGCTCGTTCAAGTGTGCCAGCAGCCAGGGCACGCGGACGGGAGGGAGGAAGGAAGGAAGGGAGGGAGGCATCCGATGGAGCCCGGCTACAGAGCAACGGGGCGCCGCCGCCGCCGGCACAACAGGGCCCGGTGCTCCTGCACCCTGCATCCTCCCCGCCTGCACCAGACTGCCAAGACTGCTGCTCTCCTGCCCAGACAGACAGACCAGCTACAAGCATCACCACCTAGCCATAGCATCAGCAAAACTCTGCCTACCTGCCCTGCCCTGGCCTGGCCTGGCCTCCTGGCCTCCTCTGATGCGTCTGCCTGCCCCAGGCCCAAAGCCCCGCCCACCGTTCAAGGTAAGGCAGAGGCACAACCCCCCACTCCACCCACTCAGACCTCCCCAATATACATCGGCAGTGCAGTGCATCTCTAGCCTCGCTCAGAATCACGTCCCAAACCCCAAGATCACTCAAACGTCTCATGCTTACACCTACCTACTCGGCGTCCAGCTTTGGCGCACGTCTCCACAATTGCCACATCCGTCCACGTGCCCCTGCTTCACGCACGGCACTGTGCCTCCCTCCGGCAGGCATTTCGCCGATCCGTTTCCTGTTTCACAACCAAGGCATAATCAGTACCCCTTTCCTTCCACGGCGCGCACACGCGCCCACCCACTCCACCACTGAGCCATGCCGGCCAAAAACGCACCTGCAGAGCAGTGGGGCACAGGGCCGCCGTCAGCCCGCGACACATTTCCCTCCTGCCGTGCCCTCCCTCCTGTTTCTACATCCGTGCACCCACCCCGCTGCAAAACCAGTCAGTCTGCTCAGGCGTCAGCACAGAGGCATAATGAAGGGCCTCGGCCCTTCTCCCTTTACTGCCCTCTGTACAGCTTGGCAGATCCCTCAGCACTCCGTGTGCACGTGTGTCTGTGACTCTGTGTGTGTGTGTGTGTGTGTGAGAGAGAGAGATTGAGTGAGTGAGTGAGTGAGTGAGTGAGTGAGTGAGTGAGAGAGAGAGAGACAGACCCTGCCAGATCCCTCAGCATTCCATGTGTGTTTGTGTCGGTGGGTGAGAGAGACAGAGACAGAGACAGAGAGACAGACAGACACACACACACACACACACACACACCCACCCACCTCCACACACCCCCGTGTGCACGTGTGTCTGTGACTCTGTGTGTGTGTGAGATTGAGTGAGAGAGAGAGACAGACCCTGCCAGATCCCTCAGCATTCCATGTGTGTTTGTGTCGGTGGGTGAGAGAGACAGAGACAGAGACAGACACAGAGAGACAGACACACACACACACACAAACACACACACACACCCACCCCCACACACCCCCGTGTGCACGTGTGTCTGTGACTCTGTGTGTGTGTGAGATTGAGTGAGTGAGAGAGAGAGACAGACCGACCCTGCCAGATCCCTCAGCATTCCATGTGTGTTTGTGTCGGTGGGTGAGAGAGACAGAGACAGACACAGAGAGACAGACAGACACACACACACACCCACCCACCCCCATCCACCCTGGTAAAAAAAGGTGGTGGGGGAGCAGGGGAGAAGACACCACTGTGTCCAATGATAGCCTGTGCAGACGCAAAGTCTACAGCTTCTGTGAGATGAAACAAACTCAAGCCACTCAACAATTGTAATTCCACACACATCAAAATAAAGGCACAGAGGTGTGAATGGCTGCACTTCAGCCTTCGGCTTGGAGAGCACACCCATTGTTTCTCCTCAGGCACACCTGTAGCTGACATCTTCCTATTCCCAAGCTTGCCAGGAGGCTTTTCTGCCCGCGGACTTTGGCCACGTCCACAAACCTCGTAACCGGTCTTGAGCGGCGCACGTGGCCTCTGCCTTTGTCGCCCGGTGCAGTCCCATCCGCTCGCTCCCTCCCGGAGAGGGCAGAGCCTCCGAAGGAGACCGTTCAGCTGGATGCGCCAGCCAGCTGGGGCACGCAAAGCCGAGAGGCGCGCTCTCTTTGCCGAGTGCAGGGACGCCCTTGAAGGGCCGAGCGGCCTGCTCCCACTCCCCCTGCAGACTTTTGTGCAGACAGGACAGCGTGACCAGCCTCCCACGACCAGGAGAGCAGTGCAAGTTGAGCCAGCCTCTGAGACCGACCTGGGAGCCAGCCGAGGAAGCCGGCAGCCTTGACGTAGGCAGTGTGCCAGTGACGTAGGCGCCCGTAGGTACGGCCCCACTCCCAGATGATTGGTGGATCACTGGCAGCTTTACATAGCCTCTGACAAGTTGCACTCAGGACGGACCAGGTAGGCAACAGCTGTCCAGCACACCCACCGATCCCAGACAACCTAGGGGAGAGCTGCCAGCGGGCCAGGGCAGCAAGGTCTTTGCCAGGCCTCCTGCTTCAATCTAAACACCAGAGGCTAGGCAGGATGTAGCCGACTCAAGAGGCCGCCTGCATCGCTTCTCGGCCTTTTGGCTAAGATCAAGTGTAGTATCTGTTCTTATCAGTTTAATATCTGATACGTCCCTTATCTGGGGACCATATATTAAATTGATTTTTGGAACAGGGAGATGGAATAGGGGCTTGCTCCGTCCACTCCACGCATCGACCCGGTATTGCAGTGCCTCTGGGAACGGTGCACTCCCCTTCTGGGGAATTTCAAAGTAGCAAAGAAAAGAAAAACGACGAAAGCTCCATCAGGCGGCGGCGGCGGCACAGCAGCACAGACAAGCATGCACGCACATGGAGAGAGAGGAGAGCTGCTTGCTCTACACCTCTCCTGTGTCTGTGTCTGTCTGTCGATACAGCTCACTCACTCACTCACTCACGCAATGTGCAGACAACTCAACAACAGCACGGGCATCATATCTGGGCCGTTTGGCTAAGATCAAGTGCACATCCGGGCTGCAACCAGATCAGGTGCTGCAGGCAAGGCAGCAACTTCATGAGAGATGCCCCTTGGCATTCATTCCTGAAGCAAACTGCTCAACCGGCGCACTCATTCTGATGCCTGCTCACTCGGCTGCTGCCTGCACCAAGCACAGAAGCAGAGTGAAGTGGAGCAGGCCGAAAGACCTTTTCTGTCCCGCCACACTCGCTCCACTTCTCAGGCTCAGGCTTCTCAGCTGCTCCTTGAAGCCAACGGAGGACGCGACGGACGGACGGACGGATGGACGGGCGGGCGAAGGAAGGAAGGAAGGAAGGAAGGAAGGAAGGAAGGAAGGAACGAACGATATCGAGTCACTGGCTCTGCTGCAATTTCACCAGCAGCCAGCCAGCCTGTCGGACAGGCAGGCTCGTTCAAGTGTGCCAGCAGCCAGGGCACGCGGACGGGAGGGAGGAAGGAAGGAAGGGAGGGAGGCATCCGATGGAGCCCGGCTACAGAGCAACGGGGCGCCGCCGCCGCCGGCACAACAGGGCCCGGTGCTCCTGCACCCTGCATCCTCCCCGCCTGCACCAGACTGCCAAGACTGCTGCTCTCCTGCCCAGACAGACAGACCAGCTACAAGCATCACCACCTAGCCATAGCATCAGCAAAACTCTGCCTACCTGCCCTGCCCTGGCCTGGCCTGGCCTCCTGGCCTCCTCTGATGCGTCTGCCTGCCCCAGGCCCAAAGCCCCGCCCACCGTTCAAGGTAAGGCAGAGGCACAACCCCCCACTCCACCCACTCAGACCTCCCCAATATACATCGGCAGTGCAGTGCATCTCTAGCCTCGCTCAGAATCACGTCCCAAACCCCAAGATCACTCAAACGTCTCATGCTTACACCTACCTACTCGGCGTCCAGCTTTGGCGCACGTCTCCACAATTGCCACATCCGTCCACGTGCCCCTGCTTCACGCACGGCACTGTGCCTCCCTCCGGCAGGCATTTCGCCGATCCGTTTCCTGTTTCACAACCAAGGCATAATCAGTACCCCTTTCCTTCCACGGCGCGCACACGCGCCCACCCACTCCACCACTGAGCCATGCCGGCCAAAAACGCACCTGCAGAGCAGTGGGGCACAGGGCCGCCGTCAGCCCGCGACACATTTCCCTCCTGCCGTGCCCTCCCTCCTGTTTCTACATCCGTGCACCCACCCCGCTGCAAAACCAGTCAGTCTGCTCAGGCGTCAGCACAGAGGCATAATGAAGGGCCTCGGCCCTTCTCCCTTTACTGCCCTCTGTACAGCTTGGCAGATCCCTCAGCACTCCGTGTGCACGTGTGTCTGTGACTCTGTGTGTGTGTGTGTGTGTGTGAGAGAGAGAGATTGAGTGAGTGAGTGAGTGAGTGAGTGAGTGAGTGAGTGAGTGAGAGAGAGAGAGACAGACCCTGCCAGATCCCTCAGCATTCCATGTGTGTTTGTGTCGGTGGGTGAGAGAGACAGAGACAGAGACAGAGAGACAGACAGACACACACACACACACACACACACACCCACCCACCTCCACACACCCCCGTGTGCACGTGTGTCTGTGACTCTGTGTGTGTGTGAGATTGAGTGAGAGAGAGAGACAGACCCTGCCAGATCCCTCAGCATTCCATGTGTGTTTGTGTCGGTGGGTGAGAGAGACAGAGACAGAGACAGACACAGAGAGACAGACACACACACACACACAAACACACACACACACCCACCCCCACACACCCCCGTGTGCACGTGTGTCTGTGACTCTGTGTGTGTGTGAGATTGAGTGAGTGAGAGAGAGAGACAGACCGACCCTGCCAGATCCCTCAGCATTCCATGTGTGTTTGTGTCGGTGGGTGAGAGAGACAGAGACAGACACAGAGAGACAGACAGACACACACACACACCCACCCACCCCCATCCACCCTGGTAAAAAAAGGTGGTGGGGGAGCAGGGGAGAAGACACCACTGTGTCCAATGATAGCCTGTGCAGACGCAAAGTCTACAGCTTCTGTGAGATGAAACAAACTCAAGCCACTCAACAATTGTAATTCCACACACATCAAAATAAAGGCACAGAGGTGTGAATGGCTGCACTTCAGCCTTCGGCTTGGAGAGCACACCCATTGTTTCTCCTCAGGCACACCTGTAGCTGACATCTTCCTATTCCCAAGCTTGCCAGGAGGCTTTTCTGCCCGCGGACTTTGGCCACGTCCACAAACCTCGTAACCGGTCTTGAGCGGCGCACGTGGCCTCTGCCTTTGTCGCCCGGTGCAGTCCCATCCGCTCGCTCCCTCCCGGAGAGGGCAGAGCCTCCGAAGGAGACCGTTCAGCTGGATGCGCCAGCCAGCTGGGGCACGCAAAGCCGAGAGGCGCGCTCTCTTTGCCGAGTGCAGGGACGCCCTTGAAGGGCCGAGCGGCCTGCTCCCACTCCCCCTGCAGACTTTTGTGCAGACAGGACAGCGTGACCAGCCTCCCACGACCAGGAGAGCAGTGCAAGTTGAGCCAGCCTCTGAGACCGACCTGGGAGCCAGCCGAGGAAGCCGGCAGCCTTGACGTAGGCAGTGTGCCAGTGACGTAGGCGCCCGTAGGTACGGCCCCACTCCCAGATGATTGGTGGATCACTGGCAGCTTTACATAGCCTCTGACAAGTTGCACTCAGGACGGACCAGGTAGGCAACAGCTGTCCAGCACACCCACCGATCCCAGACAACCTAGGGGAGAGCTGCCAGCGGGCCAGGGCAGCAAGGTCTTTGCCAGGCCTCCTGCTTCAATCTAAACACCAGAGGCTAGGCAGGATGTAGCCGACTCAAGAGGCCGCCTGCATCGCTTCTCGGCCTTTTGGCTAAGATCAAGTGTAGTATCTGTTCTTATCAGTTTAATATCTGATACGTCCCTTATCTGGGGACCATATATTAAATTGATTTTTGGAACAGGGAGATGGAATAGGGGCTTGCTCCGTCCACTCCACGCATCGACCCGGTATTGCAGTGCCTCTGGGAACGGTGCACTCCCCTTCTGGGGAATTTCAAAGTAGCAAAGAAAAGAAAAACGACGAAAGCTCCATCAGGCGGCGGCGGCGGCACAGCAGCACAGACAAGCATGCACGCACATGGAGAGAGAGGAGAGCTGCTTGCTCTACACCTCTCCTGTGTCTGTGTCTGTCTGTCGATACAGCTCACTCACTCACTCACTCACGCAATGTGCAGACAACTCAACAACAGCACGGGCATCATATCTGGGCCGTTTGGCTAAGATCAAGTGCACATCCGGGCTGCAACCAGATCAGGTGCTGCAGGCAAGGCAGCAACTTCATGAGAGATGCCCCTTGGCATTCATTCCTGAAGCAAACTGCTCAACCGGCGCACTCATTCTGATGCCTGCTCACTCGGCTGCTGCCTGCACCAAGCACAGAAGCAGAGTGAAGTGGAGCAGGCCGAAAGACCTTTTCTGTCCCGCCACACTCGCTCCACTTCTCAGGCTCAGGCTTCTCAGCTGCTCCTTGAAGCCAACGGAGGACGCGACGGACGGACGGACGGACGGATGGACGGGCGGGCGAAGGAAGGAAGGAAGGAAGGAAGGAAGGAAGGAAGGAAGGAACGAACGATATCGAGTCACTGGCTCTGCTGCAATTTCACCAGCAGCCAGCCAGCCTGTCGGACAGGCAGGCTCGTTCAAGTGTGCCAGCAGCCAGGGCACGCGGACGGGAGGGAGGAAGGAAGGAAGGGAGGGAGGCATCCGATGGAGCCCGGCTACAGAGCAACGGGGCGCCGCCGCCGCCGGCACAACAGGGCCCGGTGCTCCTGCACCCTGCATCCTCCCCGCCTGCACCAGACTGCCAAGACTGCTGCTCTCCTGCCCAGACAGACAGACCAGCTACAAGCATCACCACCTAGCCATAGCATCAGCAAAACTCTGCCTACCTGCCCTGCCCTGGCCTGGCCTGGCCTCCTGGCCTCCTCTGATGCGTCTGCCTGCCCCAGGCCCAAAGCCCCGCCCACCGTTCAAGGTAAGGCAGAGGCACAACCCCCCACTCCACCCACTCAGACCTCCCCAATATACATCGGCAGTGCAGTGCATCTCTAGCCTCGCTCAGAATCACGTCCCAAACCCCAAGATCACTCAAACGTCTCATGCTTACACCTACCTACTCGGCGTCCAGCTTTGGCGCACGTCTCCACAATTGCCACATCCGTCCACGTGCCCCTGCTTCACGCACGGCACTGTGCCTCCCTCCGGCAGGCATTTCGCCGATCCGTTTCCTGTTTCACAACCAAGGCATAATCAGTACCCCTTTCCTTCCACGGCGCGCACACGCGCCCACCCACTCCACCACTGAGCCATGCCGGCCAAAAACGCACCTGCAGAGCAGTGGGGCACAGGGCCGCCGTCAGCCCGCGACACATTTCCCTCCTGCCGTGCCCTCCCTCCTGTTTCTACATCCGTGCACCCACCCCGCTGCAAAACCAGTCAGTCTGCTCAGGCGTCAGCACAGAGGCATAATGAAGGGCCTCGGCCCTTCTCCCTTTACTGCCCTCTGTACAGCTTGGCAGATCCCTCAGCACTCCGTGTGCACGTGTGTCTGTGACTCTGTGTGTGTGTGTGTGTGTGTGAGAGAGAGAGATTGAGTGAGTGAGTGAGTGAGTGAGTGAGTGAGTGAGTGAGAGAGAGAGAGACAGACCCTGCCAGATCCCTCAGCATTCCATGTGTGTTTGTGTCGGTGGGTGAGAGAGACAGAGACAGAGACAGAGAGACAGACAGACACACACACACACACACACACACACCCACCCACCTCCACACACCCCCGTGTGCACGTGTGTCTGTGACTCTGTGTGTGTGTGAGATTGAGTGAGAGAGAGAGACAGACCCTGCCAGATCCCTCAGCATTCCATGTGTGTTTGTGTCGGTGGGTGAGAGAGACAGAGACAGAGACAGACACAGAGAGACAGACACACACACACACACAAACACACACACACACCCACCCCCACACACCCCCGTGTGCACGTGTGTCTGTGACTCTGTGTGTGTGTGAGATTGAGTGAGTGAGAGAGAGAGACAGACCGACCCTGCCAGATCCCTCAGCATTCCATGTGTGTTTGTGTCGGTGGGTGAGAGAGACAGAGACAGACACAGAGAGACAGACAGACACACACACACACCCACCCACCCCCATCCACCCTGGTAAAAAAAGGTGGTGGGGGAGCAGGGGAGAAGACACCACTGTGTCCAATGATAGCCTGTGCAGACGCAAAGTCTACAGCTTCTGTGAGATGAAACAAACTCAAGCCACTCAACAATTGTAATTCCACACACATCAAAATAAAGGCACAGAGGTGTGAATGGCTGCACTTCAGCCTTCGGCTTGGAGAGCACACCCATTGTTTCTCCTCAGGCACACCTGTAGCTGACATCTTCCTATTCCCAAGCTTGCCAGGAGGCTTTTCTGCCCGCGGACTTTGGCCACGTCCACAAACCTCGTAACCGGTCTTGAGCGGCGCACGTGGCCTCTGCCTTTGTCGCCCGGTGCAGTCCCATCCGCTCGCTCCCTCCCGGAGAGGGCAGAGCCTCCGAAGGAGACCGTTCAGCTGGATGCGCCAGCCAGCTGGGGCACGCAAAGCCGAGAGGCGCGCTCTCTTTGCCGAGTGCAGGGACGCCCTTGAAGGGCCGAGCGGCCTGCTCCCACTCCCCCTGCAGACTTTTGTGCAGACAGGACAGCGTGACCAGCCTCCCACGACCAGGAGAGCAGTGCAAGTTGAGCCAGCCTCTGAGACCGACCTGGGAGCCAGCCGAGGAAGCCGGCAGCCTTGACGTAGGCAGTGTGCCAGTGACATAGGCGCCCGTAGGTACGGCCCCACTCCCAGATGATTGGTGGATCACTGGCAGCTTTACATAGCCTCTGACAAGTTGCACTCAGGACGGACCAGGTAGGCAACAGCTGTCCAGCACACCCACCGATCCCAGACAACCTAGGGGAGAGCTGCCAGCGGGCCAGGGCAGCAAGGTCTTTGCCAGGCCTCCTGCTTCAATCTAAACACCAGAGGCTAGGCAGGATGTAGCCGACTCAAGAGGCCGCCTGCATCGCTTCTCGGCCTTTTGGCTAAGATCAAGTGTAGTATCTGTTCTTATCAGTTTAATATCTGATACGTCCCTTATCTGGGGACCATATATTAAATTGATTTTTGGAACAGGGAGATGGAATAGGGGCTTGCTCCGTCCACTCCACGCATCGACCCGGTATTGCAGTGCCTCTGGGAACGGTGCACTCCCCTTCTGGGGAATTTCAAAGTAGCAAAGAAAAGAAAAACGACGAAAGCTCCATCAGGCGGCGGCGGCGGCACAGCAGCACAGACAAGCATGCACGCACATGGAGAGAGAGGAGAGCTGCTTGCTCTACACCTCTCCTGTGTCTGTGTCTGTCTGTCGATACAGCTCACTCACTCACTCACTCACGCAATGTGCAGACAACTCAACAACAGCACGGGCATCATATCTGGGCCGTTTGGCTAAGATCAAGTGCACATCCGGGCTGCAACCAGATCAGGTGCTGCAGGCAAGGCAGCAACTTCATGAGAGATGCCCCTTGGCATTCATTCCTGAAGCAAACTGCTCAACCGGCGCACTCATTCTGATGCCTGCTCACTCGGCTGCTGCCTGCACCAAGCACAGAAGCAGAGTGAAGTGGAGCAGGCCGAAAGACCTTTTCTGTCCCGCCACACTCGCTCCACTTCTCAGGCTCAGGCTTCTCAGCTGCTCCTTGAAGCCAACGGAGGACGCGACGGACGGACGGACGGACGGATGGACGGGCGGGCGAAGGAAGGAAGGAAGGAAGGAAGGAAGGAAGGAAGGAACGAACGATATCGAGTCACTGGCTCTGCTGCAATTTCACCAGCAGCCAGCCAGCCTGTCGGACAGGCAGGCTCGTTCAAGTGTGCCAGCAGCCAGGGCACGCGGACGGGAGGGAGGAAGGAAGGAAGGGAGGGAGGCATCCGATGGAGCCCGGCTACAGAGCAACGGGGCGCCGCCGCCGCCGGCACAACAGGGCCCGGTGCTCCTGCACCCTGCATCCTCCCCGCCTGCACCAGACTGCCAAGACTGCTGCTCTCCTGCCCAGACAGACAGACCAGCTACAAGCATCACCACCTAGCCATAGCATCAGCAAAACTCTGCCTACCTGCCCTGCCCTGGCCTGGCCTGGCCTCCTGGCCTCCTCTGATGCGTCTGCCTGCCCCAGGCCCAAAGCCCCGCCCACCGTTCAAGGTAAGGCAGAGGCACAACCCCCCACTCCACCCACTCAGACCTCCCCAATATACATCGGCAGTGCAGTGCATCTCTAGCCTCGCTCAGAATCACGTCCCAAACCCCAAGATCACTCAAACGTCTCATGCTTACACCTACCTACTCGGCGTCCAGCTTTGGCGCACGTCTCCACAATTGCCACATCCGTCCACGTGCCCCTGCTTCACGCACGACACTGTGCCTCCCTCCGGCAGGCATTTCGCCGATCCGTTTCCTGTTTCACAACCAAGGCATAATCAGTACCCCTTTCCTTCCACGGCGCGCACACGCGCCCACCCACTCCACCACTGAGCCATGCCGGCCAAAAACGCACCTGCAGAGCAGTGGGGCACAGGGCCGCCGTCAGCCCGCGACACATTTCCCTCCTGCCGTGCCCTCCCTCCTGTTTCTACATCCGTGCACCCACCCCGCTGCAAAACCAGTCAGTCTGCTCAGGCGTCAGCACAGAGGCATAATGAAGGGCCTCGGCCCTTCTCCCTTTACTGCCCTCTGTACAGCTTGGCAGATCCCTCAGCACTCCGTGTGCACGTGTGTCTGTGACTCTGTGTGTGTGTGTGTGTGTGTGAGAGAGAGAGATTGAGTGAGTGAGTGAGTGAGTGAGTGAGTGAGTGAGTGAGTGAGAGAGAGAGAGACAGACCCTGCCAGATCCCTCAGCATTCCATGTGTGTTTGTGTCGGTGGGTGAGAGAGACAGAGACAGAGACAGAGAGACAGACAGACACACACACACACACACACACACACCCACCCACCTCCACACACCCCCGTGTGCACGTGTGTCTGTGACTCTGTGTGTGTGTGAGATTGAGTGAGAGAGAGAGACAGACCCTGCCAGATCCCTCAGCATTCCATGTGTGTTTGTGTCGGTGGGTGAGAGAGACAGAGACAGAGACAGACACAGAGAGACAGACACACACACACACACAAACACACACACACACCCACCCCCACACACCCCCGTGTGCACGTGTGTCTGTGACTCTGTGTGTGTGTGAGATTGAGTGAGTGAGAGAGAGAGACAGACCGACCCTGCCAGATCCCTCAGCATTCCATGTGTGTTTGTGTCGGTGGGTGAGAGAGACAGAGACAGACACAGAGAGACAGACAGACACACACACACACCCACCCACCCCCATCCACCCTGGTAAAAAAAGGTGGTGGGGGAGCAGGGGAGAAGACACCACTGTGTCCAATGATAGCCTGTGCAGACGCAAAGTCTACAGCTTCTGTGAGATGAAACAAACTCAAGCCACTCAACAATTGTAATTCCACACACATCAAAATAAAGGCACAGAGGTGTGAATGGCTGCACTTCAGCCTTCGGCTTGGAGAGCACACCCATTGTTTCTCCTCAGGCACACCTGTAGCTGACATCTTCCTATTCCCAAGCTTGCCAGGAGGCTTTTCTGCCCGCGGACTTTGGCCACGTCCACAAACCTCGTAACCGGTCTTGAGCGGCGCACGTGGCCTCTGCCTTTGTCGCCCGGTGCAGTCCCATCCGCTCGCTCCCTCCCGGAGAGGGCAGAGCCTCCGAAGGAGACCGTTCAGCTGGATGCGCCAGCCAGCTGGGGCACGCAAAGCCGAGAGGCGCGCTCTCTTTGCCGAGTGCAGGGACGCCCTTGAAGGGCCGAGCGGCCTGCTCCCACTCCCCCTGCAGACTTTTGTGCAGACAGGACAGCGTGACCAGCCTCCCACGACCAGGAGAGCAGTGCAAGTTGAGCCAGCCTCTGAGACCGACCTGGGAGCCAGCCGAGGAAGCCGGCAGCCTTGACGTAGGCAGTGTGCCAGTGACGTAGGCGCCCGTAGGTACGGCCCCACTCCCAGATGATTGGTGGATCACTGGCAGCTTTACATAGCCTCTGACAAGTTGCACTCAGGACGGACCAGGTAGGCAACAGCTGTCCAGCACACCCACCGATCCCAGACAACCTAGGGGAGAGCTGCCAGCGGGCCAGGGCAGCAAGGTCTTTGCCAGGCCTCCTGCTTCAATCTAAACACCAGAGGCTAGGCAGGATGTAGCCGACTCAAGAGGCCGCCTGCATCGCTTCTCGGCCTTTTGGCTAAGATCAAGTGTAGTATCTGTTCTTATCAGTTTAATATCTGATACGTCCCTTATCTGGGGACCATATATTAAATTGATTTTTGGAACAGGGAGATGGAATAGGGGCTTGCTCCGTCCACTCCACGCATCGACCCGGTATTGCAGTGCCTCTGGGAACGGTGCACTCCCCTTCTGGGGAATTTCAAAGTAGCAAAGAAAAGAAAAACGACGAAAGCTCCATCAGGCGGCGGCGGCGGCACAGCAGCACAGACAAGCATGCACGCACATGGAGAGAGAGGAGAGCTGCTTGCTCTACACCTCTCCTGTGTCTGTGTCTGTCTGTCGATACAGCTCACTCACTCACTCACTCACGCAATGTGCAGACAACTCAACAACAGCACGGGCATCATATCTGGGCCGTTTGGCTAAGATCAAGTGCACATCCGGGCTGCAACCAGATCAGGTGCTGCAGGCAAGGCAGCAACTTCATGAGAGATGCCCCTTGGCATTCATTCCTGAAGCAAACTGCTCAACCGGCGCACTCATTCTGATGCCTGCTCACTCGGCTGCTGCCTGCACCAAGCACAGAAGCAGAGTGAAGTGGAGCAGGCCGAAAGACCTTTTCTGTCCCGCCACACTCGCTCCACTTCTCAGGCTCAGGCTTCTCAGCTGCTCCTTGAAGCCAACGGAGGACGCGACGGACGGACGGACGGACGGATGGACGGGCGGGCGAAGGAAGGAAGGAAGGAAGGAAGGAAGGAAGGAAGGAAGGAAGGAACGAACGATATCGAGTCACTGGCTCTGCTGCAATTTCACCAGCAGCCAGCCAGCCTGTCGGACAGGCAGGCTCGTTCAAGTGTGCCAGCAGCCAGGGCACGCGGACGGGAGGGAGGAAGGAAGGAAGGGAGGGAGGCATCCGATGGAGCCCGGCTACAGAGCAACGGGGCGCCGCCGCCGCCGGCACAACAGGGCCCGGTGCTCCTGCACCCTGCATCCTCCCCGCCTGCACCAGACTGCCAAGACTGCTGCTCTCCTGCCCAGACAGACAGACCAGCTACAAGCATCACCACCTAGCCATAGCATCAGCAAAACTCTGCCTACCTGCCCTGCCCTGGCCTGGCCTGGCCTCCTGGCCTCCTCTGATGCGTCTGCCTGCCCCAGGCCCAAAGCCCCGCCCACCGTTCAAGGTAAGGCAGAGGCACAACCCCCCACTCCACCCACTCAGACCTCCCCAATATACATCGGCAGTGCAGTGCATCTCTAGCCTCGCTCAGAATCACGTCCCAAACCCCAAGATCACTCAAACGTCTCATGCTTACACCTACCTACTCGGCGTCCAGCTTTGGCGCACGTCTCCACAATTGCCACATCCGTCCACGTGCCCCTGCTTCACGCACGGCACTGTGCCTCCCTCCGGCAGGCATTTCGCCGATCCGTTTCCTGTTTCACAACCAAGGCATAATCAGTACCCCTTTCCTTCCACGGCGCGCACACGCGCCCACCCACTCCACCACTGAGCCATGCCGGCCAAAAACGCACCTGCAGAGCAGTGGGGCACAGGGCCGCCGTCAGCCCGCGACACATTTCCCTCCTGCCGTGCCCTCCCTCCTGTTTCTACATCCGTGCACCCACCCCGCTGCAAAACCAGTCAGTCTGCTCAGGCGTCAGCACAGAGGCATAATGAAGGGCCTCGGCCCTTCTCCCTTTACTGCCCTCTGTACAGCTTGGCAGATCCCTCAGCACTCCGTGTGCACGTGTGTCTGTGACTCTGTGTGTGTGTGTGTGTGTGTGAGAGAGAGAGATTGAGTGAGTGAGTGAGTGAGTGAGTGAGTGAGTGAGTGAGTGAGAGAGAGAGAGACAGACCCTGCCAGATCCCTCAGCATTCCATGTGTGTTTGTGTCGGTGGGTGAGAGAGACAGAGACAGAGACAGAGAGACAGACAGACACACACACACACACACACACACACCCACCCACCTCCACACACCCCCGTGTGCACGTGTGTCTGTGACTCTGTGTGTGTGTGAGATTGAGTGAGAGAGAGAGACAGACCCTGCCAGATCCCTCAGCATTCCATGTGTGTTTGTGTCGGTGGGTGAGAGAGACAGAGACAGAGACAGACACAGAGAGACAGACACACACACACACACAAACACACACACACACCCACCCCCACACACCCCCGTGTGCACGTGTGTCTGTGACTCTGTGTGTGTGTGAGATTGAGTGAGTGAGAGAGAGAGACAGACCGACCCTGCCAGATCCCTCAGCATTCCATGTGTGTTTGTGTCGGTGGGTGAGAGAGACAGAGACAGACACAGAGAGACAGACAGACACACACACACACCCACCCACCCCCATCCACCCTGGTAAAAAAAGGTGGTGGGGGAGCAGGGGAGAAGACACCACTGTGTCCAATGATAGCCTGTGCAGACGCAAAGTCTACAGCTTCTGTGAGATGAAACAAACTCAAGCCACTCAACAATTGTAATTCCACACACATCAAAATAAAGGCACAGAGGTGTGAATGGCTGCACTTCAGCCTTCGGCTTGGAGAGCACACCCATTGTTTCTCCTCAGGCACACCTGTAGCTGACATCTTCCTATTCCCAAGCTTGCCAGGAGGCTTTTCTGCCCGCGGACTTTGGCCACGTCCACAAACCTCGTAACCGGTCTTGAGCGGCGCACGTGGCCTCTGCCTTTGTCGCCCGGTGCAGTCCCATCCGCTCGCTCCCTCCCGGAGAGGGCAGAGCCTCCGAAGGAGACCGTTCAGCTGGATGCGCCAGCCAGCTGGGGCACGCAAAGCCGAGAGGCGCGCTCTCTTTGCCGAGTGCAGGGACGCCCTTGAAGGGCCGAGCGGCCTGCTCCCACTCCCCCTGCAGACTTTTGTGCAGACAGGACAGCGTGACCAGCCTCCCACGACCAGGAGAGCAGTGCAAGTTGAGCCAGCCTCTGAGACCGACCTGGGAGCCAGCCGAGGAAGCCGGCAGCCTTGACGTAGGCAGTGTGCCAGTGACGTAGGCGCCCGTAGGTACGGCCCCACTCCCAGATGATTGGTGGATCACTGGCAGCTTTACATAGCCTCTGACAAGTTGCACTCAGGACGGACCAGGTAGGCAACAGCTGTCCAGCACACCCACCGATCCCAGACAACCTAGGGGAGAGCTGCCAGCGGGCCAGGGCAGCAAGGTCTTTGCCAGGCCTCCTGCTTCAATCTAAACACCAGAGGCTAGGCAGGATGTAGCCGACTCAAGAGGCCGCCTGCATCGCTTCTCGGCCTTTTGGCTAAGATCAAGTGTAGTATCTGTTCTTATCAGTTTAATATCTGATACGTCCCTTATCTGGGGACCATATATTAAATTGATTTTTGGAACAGGGAGATGGAATAGGGGCTTGCTCCGTCCACTCCACGCATCGACCCGGTATTGCAGTGCCTCTGGGAACGGTGCACTCCCCTTCTGGGGAATTTCAAAGTAGCAAAGAAAAGAAAAACGACGAAAGCTCCATCAGGCGGCGGCGGCGGCACAGCAGCACAGACAAGCATGCACGCACATGGAGAGAGAGGAGAGCTGCTTGCTCTACACCTCTCCTGTGTCTGTGTCTGTCTGTCGATACAGCTCACTCACTCACTCACTCACGCAATGTGCAGACAACTCAACAACAGCACGGGCATCATATCTGGGCCGTTTGGCTAAGATCAAGTGCACATCCGGGCTGCAACCAGATCAGGTGCTGCAGGCAAGGCAGCAACTTCATGAGAGATGCCCCTTGGCATTCATTCCTGAAGCAAACTGCTCAACCGGCGCACTCATTCTGATGCCTGCTCACTCGGCTGCTGCCTGCACCAAGCACAGAAGCAGAGTGAAGTGGAGCAGGCCGAAAGACCTTTTCTGTCCCGCCACACTCGCTCCACTTCTCAGGCTCAGGCTTCTCAGCTGCTCCTTGAAGCCAACGGAGGACGCGACGGACGGACGGACGGACGGATGGACGGGCGGGCGAAGGAAGGAAGGAAGGAAGGAAGGAAGGAAGGAAGGAAGGAACGAACGATATCGAGTCACTGGCTCTGCTGCAATTTCACCAGCAGCCAGCCAGCCTGTCGGACAGGCAGGCTCGTTCAAGTGTGCCAGCAGCCAGGGCACGCGGACGGGAGGGAGGAAGGAAGGAAGGGAGGGAGGCATCCGATGGAGCCCGGCTACAGAGCAACGGGGCGCCGCCGCCGCCGGCACAACAGGGCCCGGTGCTCCTGCACCCTGCATCCTCCCCGCCTGCACCAGACTGCCAAGACTGCTGCTCTCCTGCCCAGACAGACAGACCAGCTACAAGCATCACCACCTAGCCATAGCATCAGCAAAACTCTGCCTACCTGCCCTGCCCTGGCCTGGCCTGGCCTCCTGGCCTCCTCTGATGCGTCTGCCTGCCCCAGGCCCAAAGCCCCGCCCACCGTTCAAGGTAAGGCAGAGGCACAACCCCCCACTCCACCCACTCAGACCTCCCCAATATACATCGGCAGTGCAGTGCATCTCTAGCCTCGCTCAGAATCACGTCCCAAACCCCAAGATCACTCAAACGTCTCATGCTTACACCTACCTACTCGGCGTCCAGCTTTGGCGCACGTCTCCACAATTGCCACATCCGTCCACGTGCCCCTGCTTCACGCACGGCACTGTGCCTCCCTCCGGCAGGCATTTCGCCGATCCGTTTCCTGTTTCACAACCAAGGCATAATCAGTACCCCTTTCCTTCCACGGCGCGCACACGCGCCCACCCACTCCACCACTGAGCCATGCCGGCCAAAAACGCACCTGCAGAGCAGTGGGGCACAGGGCCGCCGTCAGCCCGCGACACATTTCCCTCCTGCCGTGCCCTCCCTCCTGTTTCTACATCCGTGCACCCACCCCGCTGCAAAACCAGTCAGTCTGCTCAGGCGTCAGCACAGAGGCATAATGAAGGGCCTCGGCCCTTCTCCCTTTACTGCCCTCTGTACAGCTTGGCAGATCCCTCAGCACTCCGTGTGCACGTGTGTCTGTGACTCTGTGTGTGTGTGTGTGTGTGTGAGAGAGAGAGATTGAGTGAGTGAGTGAGTGAGTGAGTGAGTGAGTGAGTGAGTGAGAGAGAGAGAGACAGACCCTGCCAGATCCCTCAGCATTCCATGTGTGTTTGTGTCGGTGGGTGAGAGAGACAGAGACAGAGACAGAGAGACAGACAGACACACACACACACACACACACACACCCACCCACCTCCACACACCCCCGTGTGCACGTGTGTCTGTGACTCTGTGTGTGTGTGAGATTGAGTGAGAGAGAGAGACAGACCCTGCCAGATCCCTCAGCATTCCATGTGTGTTTGTGTCGGTGGGTGAGAGAGACAGAGACAGAGACAGACACAGAGAGACAGACACACACACACACACAAACACACACACACACCCACCCCCACACACCCCCGTGTGCACGTGTGTCTGTGACTCTGTGTGTGTGTGAGATTGAGTGAGTGAGAGAGAGAGACAGACCGACCCTGCCAGATCCCTCAGCATTCCATGTGTGTTTGTGTCGGTGGGTGAGAGAGACAGAGACAGACACAGAGAGACAGACAGACACACACACACACCCACCCACCCCCATCCACCCTGGTAAAAAAAGGTGGTGGGGGAGCAGGGGAGAAGACACCACTGTGTCCAATGATAGCCTGTGCAGACGCAAAGTCTACAGCTTCTGTGAGATGAAACAAACTCAAGCCACTCAACAATTGTAATTCCACACACATCAAAATAAAGGCACAGAGGTGTGAATGGCTGCACTTCAGCCTTCGGCTTGGAGAGCACACCCATTGTTTCTCCTCAGGCACACCTGTAGCTGACATCTTCCTATTCCCAAGCTTGCCAGGAGGCTTTTCTGCCCGCGGACTTTGGCCACGTCCACAAACCTCGTAACCGGTCTTGAGCGGCGCACGTGGCCTCTGCCTTTGTCGCCCGGTGCAGTCCCATCCGCTCGCTCCCTCCCGGAGAGGGCAGAGCCTCCGAAGGAGACCGTTCAGCTGGATGCGCCAGCCAGCTGGGGCACGCAAAGCCGAGAGGCGCGCTCTCTTTGCCGAGTGCAGGGACGCCCTTGAAGGGCCGAGCGGCCTGCTCCCACTCCCCCTGCAGACTTTTGTGCAGACAGGACAGCGTGACCAGCCTCCCACGACCAGGAGAGCAGTGCAAGTTGAGCCAGCCTCTGAGACCGACCTGGGAGCCAGCCGAGGAAGCCGGCAGCCTTGACGTAGGCAGTGTGCCAGTGACGTAGGCGCCCGTAGGTACGGCCCCACTCCCAGATGATTGGTGGATCACTGGCAGCTTTACATAGCCTCTGACAAGTTGCACTCAGGACGGACCAGGTAGGCAACAGCTGTCCAGCACACCCACCGATCCCAGACAACCTAGGGGAGAGCTGCCAGCGGGCCAGGGCAGCAAGGTCTTTGCCAGGCCTCCTGCTTCAATCTAAACACCAGAGGCTAGGCAGGATGTAGCCGACTCAAGAGGCCGCCTGCATCGCTTCTCGGCCTTTTGGCTAAGATCAAGTGTAGTATCTGTTCTTATCAGTTTAATATCTGATACGTCCCTTATCTGGGGACCATATATTAAATTGATTTTTGGAACAGGGAGATGGAATAGGGGCTTGCTCCGTCCACTCCACGCATCGACCCGGTATTGCAGTGCCTCTGGGAACGGTGCACTCCCCTTCTGGGGAATTTCAAAGTAGCAAAGAAAAGAAAAACGACGAAAGCTCCATCAGGCGGCGGCGGCGGCACAGCAGCACAGACAAGCATGCACGCACATGGAGAGAGAGGAGAGCTGCTTGCTCTACACCTCTCCTGTGTCTGTGTCTGTCTGTCGATACAGCTCACTCACTCACTCACTCACGCAATGTGCAGACAACTCAACAACAGCACGGGCATCATATCTGGGCCGTTTGGCTAAGATCAAGTGCACATCCGGGCTGCAACCAGATCAGGTGCTGCAGGCAAGGCAGCAACTTCATGAGAGATGCCCCTTGGCATTCATTCCTGAAGCAAACTGCTCAACCGGCGCACTCATTCTGATGCCTGCTCACTCGGCTGCTGCCTGCACCAAGCACAGAAGCAGAGTGAAGTGGAGCAGGCCGAAAGACCTTTTCTGTCCCGCCACACTCGCTCCACTTCTCAGGCTCAGGCTTCTCAGCTGCTCCTTGAAGCCAACGGAGGACGCGACGGACGGACGGACGGACGGATGGACGGGCGGGCGAAGGAAGGAAGGAAGGAAGGAAGGAAGGAAGGAAGGAAGGAACGAACGATATCGAGTCACTGGCTCTGCTGCAATTTCACCAGCAGCCAGCCAGCCTGTCGGACAGGCAGGCTCGTTCAAGTGTGCCAGCAGCCAGGGCACGCGGACGGGAGGGAGGAAGGAAGGAAGGGAGGGAGGCATCCGATGGAGCCCGGCTACAGAGCAACGGGGCGCCGCCGCCGCCGGCACAACAGGGCCCGGTGCTCCTGCACCCTGCATCCTCCCCGCCTGCACCAGACTGCCAAGACTGCTGCTCTCCTGCCCAGACAGACAGACCAGCTACAAGCATCACCACCTAGCCATAGCATCAGCAAAACTCTGCCTACCTGCCCTGCCCTGGCCTGGCCTGGCCTGGCCTCCTGGCCTCCTCTGATGCGTCTGCCTGCCCCAGGCCCAAAGCCCCGCCCACCGTTCAAGGTAAGGCAGAGGCACAACCCCCCACTCCACCCACTCAGACCTCCCCAATATACATCGGCAGTGCAGTGCATCTCTAGCCTCGCTCAGAATCACGTCCCAAACCCCAAGATCACTCAAACGTCTCATGCTTACACCTACCTACTCGGCGTCCAGCTTTGGCGCACGTCTCCACAATTGCCACATCCGTCCACGTGCCCCTGCTTCACGCACGGCACTGTGCCTCCCTCCGGCAGGCATTTCGCCGATCCGTTTCCTGTTTCACAACCAAGGCATAATCAGTACCCCTTTCCTTCCACGGCGCGCACACGCGCCCACCCACTCCACCACTGAGCCATGCCGGCCAAAAACGCACCTGCAGAGCAGTGGGGCACAGGGCCGCCGTCAGCCCGCGACACATTTCCCTCCTGCCGTGCCCTCCCTCCTGTTTCTACATCCGTGCACCCACCCCGCTGCAAAACCAGTCAGTCTGCTCAGGCGTCAGCACAGAGGCATAATGAAGGGCCTCGGCCCTTCTCCCTTTACTGCCCTCTGTACAGCTTGGCAGATCCCTCAGCACTCCGTGTGCACGTGTGTCTGTGACTCTGTGTGTGTGTGTGTGTGTGTGAGAGAGAGAGATTGAGTGAGTGAGTGAGTGAGTGAGTGAGTGAGTGAGTGAGTGAGAGAGAGAGAGACAGACCCTGCCAGATCCCTCAGCATTCCATGTGTGTTTGTGTCGGTGGGTGAGAGAGACAGAGACAGAGACAGAGAGACAGACAGACACACACACACACACACACACACACCCACCCACCTCCACACACCCCCGTGTGCACGTGTGTCTGTGACTCTGTGTGTGTGTGAGATTGAGTGAGAGAGAGAGACAGACCCTGCCAGATCCCTCAGCATTCCATGTGTGTTTGTGTCGGTGGGTGAGAGAGACAGAGACAGAGACAGACACAGAGAGACAGACACACACACACACACAAACACACACACACACCCACCCCCACACACCCCCGTGTGCACGTGTGTCTGTGACTCTGTGTGTGTGTGAGATTGAGTGAGTGAGAGAGAGAGACAGACCGACCCTGCCAGATCCCTCAGCATTCCATGTGTGTTTGTGTCGGTGGGTGAGAGAGACAGAGACAGACACAGAGAGACAGACAGACACACACACACACCCACCCACCCCCATCCACCCTGGTAAAAAAAGGTGGTGGGGGAGCAGGGGAGAAGACACCACTGTGTCCAATGATAGCCTGTGCAGACGCAAAGTCTACAGCTTCTGTGAGATGAAACAAACTCAAGCCACTCAACAATTGTAATTCCACACACATCAAAATAAAGGCACAGAGGTGTGAATGGCTGCACTTCAGCCTTCGGCTTGGAGAGCACACCCATTGTTTCTCCTCAGGCACACCTGTAGCTGACATCTTCCTATTCCCAAGCTTGCCAGGAGGCTTTTCTGCCCGCGGACTTTGGCCACGTCCACAAACCTCGTAACCGGTCTTGAGCGGCGCACGTGGCCTCTGCCTTTGTCGCCCGGTGCAGTCCCATCCGCTCGCTCCCTCCCGGAGAGGGCAGAGCCTCCGAAGGAGACCGTTCAGCTGGATGCGCCAGCCAGCTGGGGCACGCAAAGCCGAGAGGCGCGCTCTCTTTGCCGAGTGCAGGGACGCCCTTGAAGGGCCGAGCGGCCTGCTCCCACTCCCCCTGCAGACTTTTGTGCAGACAGGACAGCGTGACCAGCCTCCCACGACCAGGAGAGCAGTGCAAGTTGAGCCAGCCTCTGAGACCGACCTGGGAGCCAGCCGAGGAAGCCGGCAGCCTTGACGTAGGCAGTGTGCCAGTGACGTAGGCGCCCGTAGGTACGGCCCCACTCCCAGATGATTGGTGGATCACTGGCAGCTTTACATAGCCTCTGACAAGTTGCACTCAGGACGGACCAGGTAGGCAACAGCTGTCCAGCACACCCACCGATCCCAGACAACCTAGGGGAGAGCTGCCAGCGGGCCAGGGCAGCAAGGTCTTTGCCAGGCCTCCTGCTTCAATCTAAACACCAGAGGCTAGGCAGGATGTAGCCGACTCAAGAGGCCGCCTGCATCGCTTCTCGGCCTTTTGGCTAAGATCAAGTGTAGTATCTGTTCTTATCAGTTTAATATCTGATACGTCCCTTATCTGGGGACCATATATTAAATTGATTTTTGGAACAGGGAGATGGAATAGGGGCTTGCTCCGTCCACTCCACGCATCGACCCGGTATTGCAGTGCCTCTGGGAACGGTGCACTCCCCTTCTGGGGAATTTCAAAGTAGCAAAGAAAAGAAAAACGACGAAAGCTCCATCAGGCGGCGGCGGCGGCACAGCAGCACAGACAAGCATGCACGCACATGGAGAGAGAGGAGAGCTGCTTGCTCTACACCTCTCCTGTGTCTGTGTCTGTCTGTCGATACAGCTCACTCACTCACTCACTCACGCAATGTGCAGACAACTCAACAACAGCACGGGCATCATATCTGGGCCGTTTGGCTAAGATCAAGTGCACATCCGGGCTGCAACCAGATCAGGTGCTGCAGGCAAGGCAGCAACTTCATGAGAGATGCCCCTTGGCATTCATTCCTGAAGCAAACTGCTCAACCGGCGCACTCATTCTGATGCCTGCTCACTCGGCTGCTGCCTGCACCAAGCACAGAAGCAGAGTGAAGTGGAGCAGGCCGAAAGACCTTTTCTGTCCCGCCACACTCGCTCCACTTCTCAGGCTCAGGCTTCTCAGCTGCTCCTTGAAGCCAACGGAGGACGCGACGGACGGACGGACGGACGGATGGACGGGCGGGCGAAGGAAGGAAGGAAGGAAGGAAGGAAGGAAGGAAGGAAGGAACGAACGATATCGAGTCACTGGCTCTGCTGCAATTTCACCAGCAGCCAGCCAGCCTGTCGGACAGGCAGGCTCGTTCAAGTGTGCCAGCAGCCAGGGCACGCGGACGGGAGGGAGGAAGGAAGGAAGGGAGGGAGGCATCCGATGGAGCCCGGCTACAGAGCAACGGGGCGCCGCCGCCGCCGGCACAACAGGGCCCGGTGCTCCTGCACCCTGCATCCTCCCCGCCTGCACCAGACTGCCAAGACTGCTGCTCTCCTGCCCAGACAGACAGACCAGCTACAAGCATCACCACCTAGCCATAGCATCAGCAAAACTCTGCCTACCTGCCCTGCCCTGGCCTGGCCTGGCCTCCTGGCCTCCTCTGATGCGTCTGCCTGCCCCAGGCCCAAAGCCCCGCCCACCGTTCAAGGTAAGGCAGAGGCACAACCCCCCACTCCACCCACTCAGACCTCCCCAATATACATCGGCAGTGCAGTGCATCTCTAGCCTCGCTCAGAATCACGTCCCAAACCCCAAGATCACTCAAACGTCTCATGCTTACACCTACCTACTCGGCGTCCAGCTTTGGCGCACGTCTCCACAATTGCCACATCCGTCCACGTGCCCCTGCTTCACGCACGGCACTGTGCCTCCCTCCGGCAGGCATTTCGCCGATCCGTTTCCTGTTTCACAACCAAGGCATAATCAGTACCCCTTTCCTTCCACGGCGCGCACACGCGCCCACCCACTCCACCACTGAGCCATGCCGGCCAAAAACGCACCTGCAGAGCAGTGGGGCACAGGGCCGCCGTCAGCCCGCGACACATTTCCCTCCTGCCGTGCCCTCCCTCCTGTTTCTACATCCGTGCACCCACCCCGCTGCAAAACCAGTCAGTCTGCTCAGGCGTCAGCACAGAGGCATAATGAAGGGCCTCGGCCCTTCTCCCTTTACTGCCCTCTGTACAGCTTGGCAGATCCCTCAGCACTCCGTGTGCACGTGTGTCTGTGACTCTGTGTGTGTGTGTGTGTGTGTGAGAGAGAGAGATTGAGTGAGTGAGTGAGTGAGTGAGTGAGTGAGTGAGTGAGTGAGAGAGAGAGAGACAGACCCTGCCAGATCCCTCAGCATTCCATGTGTGTTTGTGTCGGTGGGTGAGAGAGACAGAGACAGAGACAGAGAGACAGACAGACACACACACACACACACACACACACCCACCCACCTCCACACACCCCCGTGTGCACGTGTGTCTGTGACTCTGTGTGTGTGTGAGATTGAGTGAGAGAGAGAGACAGACCCTGCCAGATCCCTCAGCATTCCATGTGTGTTTGTGTCGGTGGGTGAGAGAGACAGAGACAGAGACAGACACAGAGAGACAGACACACACACACACACAAACACACACACACACCCACCCCCACACACCCCCGTGTGCACGTGTGTCTGTGACTCTGTGTGTGTGTGAGATTGAGTGAGTGAGAGAGAGAGACAGACCGACCCTGCCAGATCCCTCAGCATTCCATGTGTGTTTGTGTCGGTGGGTGAGAGAGACAGAGACAGACACAGAGAGACAGACAGACACACACACACACCCACCCACCCCCATCCACCCTGGTAAAAAAAGGTGGTGGGGGAGCAGGGGAGAAGACACCACTGTGTCCAATGATAGCCTGTGCAGACGCAAAGTCTACAGCTTCTGTGAGATGAAACAAACTCAAGCCACTCAACAATTGTAATTCCACACACATCAAAATAAAGGCACAGAGGTGTGAATGGCTGCACTTCAGCCTTCGGCTTGGAGAGCACACCCATTGTTTCTCCTCAGGCACACCTGTAGCTGACATCTTCCTATTCCCAAGCTTGCCAGGAGGCTTTTCTGCCCGCGGACTTTGGCCACGTCCACAAACCTCGTAACCGGTCTTGAGCGGCGCACGTGGCCTCTGCCTTTGTCGCCCGGTGCAGTCCCATCCGCTCGCTCCCTCCCGGAGAGGGCAGAGCCTCCGAAGGAGACCGTTCAGCTGGATGCGCCAGCCAGCTGGGGCACGCAAAGCCGAGAGGCGCGCTCTCTTTGCCGAGTGCAGGGACGCCCTTGAAGGGCCGAGCGGCCTGCTCCCACTCCCCCTGCAGACTTTTGTGCAGACAGGACAGCGTGACCAGCCTCCCACGACCAGGAGAGCAGTGCAAGTTGAGCCAGCCTCTGAGACCGACCTGGGAGCCAGCCGAGGAAGCCGGCAGCCTTGACGTAGGCAGTGTGCCAGTGACGTAGGCGCCCGTAGGTACGGCCCCACTCCCAGATGATTGGTGGATCACTGGCAGCTTTACATAGCCTCTGACAAGTTGCACTCAGGACGGACCAGGTAGGCAACAGCTGTCCAGCACACCCACCGATCCCAGACAACCTAGGGGAGAGCTGCCAGCGGGCCAGGGCAGCAAGGTCTTTGCCAGGCCTCCTGCTTCAATCTAAACACCAGAGGCTAGGCAGGATGTAGCCGACTCAAGAGGCCGCCTGCATCGCTTCTCGGCCTTTTGGCTAAGATCAAGTGTAGTATCTGTTCTTATCAGTTTAATATCTGATACGTCCCTTATCTGGGGACCATATATTAAATTGATTTTTGGAACAGGGAGATGGAATAGGGGCTTGCTCCGTCCACTCCACGCATCGACCCGGTATTGCAGTGCCTCTGGGAACGGTGCACTCCCCTTCTGGGGAATTTCAAAGTAGCAAAGAAAAGAAAAACGACGAAAGCTCCATCAGGCGGCGGCGGCGGCACAGCAGCACAGACAAGCATGCACGCACATGGAGAGAGAGGAGAGCTGCTTGCTCTACACCTCTCCTGTGTCTGTGTCTGTCTGTCGATACAGCTCACTCACTCACTCACTCACGCAATGTGCAGACAACTCAACAACAGCACGGGCATCATATCTGGGCCGTTTGGCTAAGATCAAGTGCACATCCGGGCTGCAACCAGATCAGGTGCTGCAGGCAAGGCAGCAACTTCATGAGAGATGCCCCTTGGCATTCATTCCTGAAGCAAACTGCTCAACCGGCGCACTCATTCTGATGCCTGCTCACTCGGCTGCTGCCTGCACCAAGCACAGAAGCAGAGTGAAGTGGAGCAGGCCGAAAGACCTTTTCTGTCCCGCCACACTCGCTCCACTTCTCAGGCTCAGGCTTCTCAGCTGCTCCTTGAAGCCAACGGAGGACGCGACGGACGGACGGACGGACGGATGGACGGGCGGGCGAAGGAAGGAAGGAAGGAAGGAAGGAAGGAACGAACGATATCGAGTCACTGGCTCTGCTGCAATTTCACCAGCAGCCAGCCAGCCTGTCGGACAGGCAGGCTCGTTCAAGTGTGCCAGCAGCCAGGGCACGCGGACGGGAGGGAGGAAGGAAGGAAGGGAGGGAGGCATCCGATGGAGCCCGGCTACAGAGCAACGGGGCGCCGCCGCCGCCGGCACAACAGGGCCCGGTGCTCCTGCACCCTGCATCCTCCCCGCCTGCACCAGACTGCCAAGACTGCTGCTCTCCTGCCCAGACAGACAGACCAGCTACAAGCATCACCACCTAGCCATAGCATCAGCAAAACTCTGCCTACCTGCCCTGCCCTGGCCTGGCCTGGCCTCCTGGCCTCCTCTGATGCGTCTGCCTGCCCCAGGCCCAAAGCCCCGCCCACCGTTCAAGGTAAGGCAGAGGCACAACCCCCCACTCCACCCACTCAGACCTCCCCAATATACATCGGCAGTGCAGTGCATCTCTAGCCTCGCTCAGAATCACGTCCCAAACCCCAAGATCACTCAAACGTCTCATGCTTACACCTACCTACTCGGCGTCCAGCTTTGGCGCACGTCTCCACAATTGCCACATCCGTCCACGTGCCCCTGCTTCACGCACGGCACTGTGCCTCCCTCCGGCAGGCATTTCGCCGATCCGTTTCCTGTTTCACAACCAAGGCATAATCAGTACCCCTTTCCTTCCACGGCGCGCACACGCGCCCACCCACTCCACCACTGAGCCATGCCGGCCAAAAACGCACCTGCAGAGCAGTGGGGCACAGGGCCGCCGTCAGCCCGCGACACATTTCCCTCCTGCCGTGCCCTCCCTCCTGTTTCTACATCCGTGCACCCACCCCGCTGCAAAACCAGTCAGTCTGCTCAGGCGTCAGCACAGAGGCATAATGAAGGGCCTCGGCCCTTCTCCCTTTACTGCCCTCTGTACAGCTTGGCAGATCCCTCAGCACTCCGTGTGCACGTGTGTCTGTGACTCTGTGTGTGTGTGTGTGTGTGTGAGAGAGAGAGATTGAGTGAGTGAGTGAGTGAGTGAGTGAGTGAGTGAGTGAGTGAGAGAGAGAGAGACAGACCCTGCCAGATCCCTCAGCATTCCATGTGTGTTTGTGTCGGTGGGTGAGAGAGACAGAGACAGAGACAGACACAGAGAGACAGACACACACACACACACAAACACACACACACACCCACCCCCACACACCCCCGTGTGCACGTGTGTCTGTGACTCTGTGTGTGTGTGAGATTGAGTGAGAGAGAGAGACAGACCCTGCCAGATCCCTCAGCATTCCATGTGTGTTTGTGTCGGTGGGTGAGAGAGACAGAGACAGAGACAGACACAGAGAGACAGACACACACACACACACAAACACACACACACACCCACCCCCACACACCCCCGTGTGCACGTGTGTCTGTGACTCTGTGTGTGTGTGAGATTGAGTGAGTGAGAGAGAGAGACAGACCGACCCTGCCAGATCCCTCAGCATTCCATGTGTGTTTGTGTCGGTGGGTGAGAGAGACAGAGACAGACACAGAGAGACAGACAGACACACACACACACCCACCCACCCCCATCCACCCTGGTAAAAAAAGGTGGTGGGGGAGCAGGGGAGAAGACACCACTGTGTCCAATGATAGCCTGTGCAGACGCAAAGTCTACAGCTTCTGTGAGATGAAACAAACTCAAGCCACTCAACAATTGTAATTCCACACACATCAAAATAAAGGCACAGAGGTGTGAATGGCTGCACTTCAGCCTTCGGCTGGGAGAGCACACCCATTGTTTCTCCTCAGGCACACCTGTAGCTGACATCTTCCTATTCCCAAGCTTGCCAGGAGGCTTTTCTGCCCGCGGACTTTGGCCACGTCCACAAACCTCGTAACCGGTCTTGAGCGGCGCACGTGGCCTCTGCCTTTGTCGCCCGGTGCAGTCCCATCCGCTCGCTCCCTCCCGGAGAGGGCAGAGCCTCCGAAGGAGACCGTTCAGCTGGATGCGCCAGCCAGCTGGGGCACGCAAAGCCGAGAGGCGCGCTCTCTTTGCCGAGTGCAGGGACGCCCTTGAAGGGCCGAGCGGCCTGCTCCCACTCCCCCTGCAGACTTTTGTGCAGACAGGACAGCGTGACCAGCCTCCCACGACCAGGAGAGCAGTGCAAGTTGAGCCAGCCTCTGAGACCGACCTGGGAGCCAGCCGAGGAAGCCGGCAGCCTTGACGTAGGCAGTGTGCCAGTGACGTAGGCGCCCGTAGGTACGGCCCCACTCCCAGATGATTGGTGGATCACTGGCAGCTTTACATAGCCTCTGACAAGTTGCACTCAGGACGGACCAGGTAGGCAACAGCTGTCCAGCACACCCACCGATCCCAGACAACCTAGGGGAGAGCTGCCAGCGGGCCAGGGCAGCAAGGTCTTTGCCAGGCCTCCTGCTTCAATCTAAACACCAGAGGCTAGGCAGGATGTAGCCGACTCAAGAGGCCGCCTGCATCGCTTCTCGGCCTTTTGGCTAAGATCAAGTGTAGTATCTGTTCTTATCAGTTTAATATCTGATACGTCCCTTATCTGGGGACCATATATTAAATTGATTTTTGGAACAGGGAGATGGAATAGGGGCTTGCTCCGTCCACTCCACGCATCGACCCGGTATTGCAGTGCCTCTGGGAACGGTGCACTCCCCTTCTGGGGAATTTCAAAGTAGCAAAGAAAAGAAAAACGACGAAAGCTCCATCAGGCGGCGGCGGCGGCACAGCAGCACAGACAAGCATGCACGCACATGGAGAGAGAGGAGAGCTGCTTGCTCTACACCTCTCCTGTGTCTGTGTCTGTCTGTCGATACAGCTCACTCACTCACTCACTCACGCAATGTGCAGACAACTCAACAACAGCACGGGCATCATATCTGGGCCGTTTGGCTAAGATCAAGTGCACATCCGGGCTGCAACCAGATCAGGTGCTGCAGGCAAGGCAGCAACTTCATGAGAGATGCCCCTTGGCATTCATTCCTGAAGCAAACTGCTCAACCGGCGCACTCATTCTGATGCCTGCTCACTCGGCTGCTGCCTGCACCAAGCACAGAAGCAGAGTGAAGTGGAGCAGGCCGAAAGACCTTTTCTGTCCCGCCACACTCGCTCCACTTCTCAGGCTCAGGCTTCTCAGCTGCTCCTTGAAGCCAACGGAGGACGCGACGGACGGACGGACGGACGGATGGACGGGCGGGCGAAGGAAGGAAGGAAGGAAGGAAGGAAGGAACGAACGATATCGAGTCACTGGCTCTGCTGCAATTTCACCAGCAGCCAGCCAGCCTGTCGGACAGGCAGGCTCGTTCAAGTGTGCCAGCAGCCAGGGCACGCGGACGGGAGGGAGGAAGGAAGGAAGGGAGGGAGGCATCCGATGGAGCCCGGCTACAGAGCAACGGGGCGCCGCCGCCGCCGGCACAACAGGGCCCGGTGCTCCTGCACCCTGCATCCTCCCCGCCTGCACCAGACTGCCAAGACTGCTGCTCTCCTGCCCAGACAGACAGACCAGCTACAAGCATCACCACCTAGCCATAGCATCAGCAAAACTCTGCCTACCTGCCCTGCCCTGGCCTGGCCTGGCCTCCTGGCCTCCTCTGATGCGTCTGCCTGCCCCAGGCCCAAAGCCCCGCCCACCGTTCAAGGTAAGGCAGAGGCACAACCCCCCACTCCACCCACTCAGACCTCCCCAATATACATCGGCAGTGCAGTGCATCTCTAGCCTCGCTCAGAATCACGTCCCAAACCCCAAGATCACTCAAACGTCTCATGCTTACACCTACCTACTCGGCGTCCAGCTTTGGCGCACGTCTCCACAATTGCCACATCCGTCCACGTGCCCCTGCTTCACGCACGGCACTGTGCCTCCCTCCGGCAGGCATTTCGCCGATCCGTTTCCTGTTTCACAACCAAGGCATAATCAGTACCCCTTTCCTTCCACGGCGCGCACACGCGCCCACCCACTCCACCACTGAGCCATGCCGGCCAAAAACGCACCTGCAGAGCAGTGGGGCACAGGGCCGCCGTCAGCCCGCGACACATTTCCCTCCTGCCGTGCCCTCCCTCCTGTTTCTACATCCGTGCACCCACCCCGCTGCAAAACCAGTCAGTCTGCTCAGGCGTCAGCACAGAGGCATAATGAAGGGCCTCGGCCCTTCTCCCTTTACTGCCCTCTGTACAGCTTGGCAGATCCCTCAGCACTCCGTGTGCACGTGTGTCTGTGACTCTGTGTGTGTGTGTGTGTGTGTGAGAGAGAGAGATTGAGTGAGTGAGTGAGTGAGTGAGTGAGTGAGTGAGTGAGTGAGAGAGAGAGAGACAGACCCTGCCAGATCCCTCAGCATTCCATGTGTGTTTGTGTCGGTGGGTGAGAGAGACAGAGACAGAGACAGACACAGAGAGACAGACACACACACACACACAAACACACACACACACCCACCCCCACACACCCCCGTGTGCACGTGTGTCTGTGACTCTGTGTGTGTGTGAGATTGAGTGAGAGAGAGAGACAGACCCTGCCAGATCCCTCAGCATTCCATGTGTGTTTGTGTCGGTGGGTGAGAGAGACAGAGACAGAGACAGACACAGAGAGACAGACACACACACACACACAAACACACACACACACCCACCCCCACACACCCCCGTGTGCACGTGTGTCTGTGACTCTGTGTGTGTGTGAGATTGAGTGAGTGAGAGAGAGAGACAGACCGACCCTGCCAGATCCCTCAGCATTCCATGTGTGTTTGTGTCGGTGGGTGAGAGAGACAGAGACAGACACAGAGAGACAGACAGACACACACACACACCCACCCACCCCCATCCACCCTGGTAAAAAAAGGTGGTGGGGGAGCAGGGGAGAAGACACCACTGTGTCCAATGATAGCCTGTGCAGACGCAAAGTCTACAGCTTCTGTGAGATGAAACAAACTCAAGCCACTCAACAATTGTAATTCCACACACATCAAAATAAAGGCACAGAGGTGTGAATGGCTGCACTTCAGCCTTCGGCTTGGAGAGCACACCCATTGTTTCTCCTCAGGCACACCTGTAGCTGACATCTTCCTATTCCCAAGCTTGCCAGGAGGCTTTTCTGCCCGCGGACTTTGGCCACGTCCACAAACCTCGTAACCGGTCTTGAGCGGCGCACGTGGCCTCTGCCTTTGTCGCCCGGTGCAGTCCCATCCGCTCGCTCCCTCCCGGAGAGGGCAGAGCCTCCGAAGGAGACCGTTCAGCTGGATGCGCCAGCCAGCTGGGGCACGCAAAGCCGAGAGGCGCGCTCTCTTTGCCGAGTGCAGGGACGCCCTTGAAGGGCCGAGCGGCCTGCTCCCACTCCCCCTGCAGACTTTTGTGCAGACAGGACAGCGTGACCAGCCTCCCACGACCAGGAGAGCAGTGCAAGTTGAGCCAGCCTCTGAGACCGACCTGGGAGCCAGCCGAGGAAGCCGGCAGCCTTGACGTAGGCAGTGTGCCAGTGACGTAGGCGCCCGTAGGTACGGCCCCACTCCCAGATGATTGGTGGATCACTGGCAGCTTTACATAGCCTCTGACAAGTTGCACTCAGGACGGACCAGGTAGGCAACAGCTGTCCAGCACACCCACCGATCCCAGACAACCTAGGGGAGAGCTGCCAGCGGGCCAGGGCAGCAAGGTCTTTGCCAGGCCTCCTGCTTCAATCTAAACACCAGAGGCTAGGCAGGATGTAGCCGACTCAAGAGGCCGCCTGCATCGCTTCTCGGCCTTTTGGCTAAGATCAAGTGTAGTATCTGTTCTTATCAGTCCAGAAGGCGGAGGAGGAGGAGAGTTCGCGCTGACGCAGGGGTGGATCCTAATGCTGATTGGCCTCCAATCTAACACCCCATACCAGCGACGACAGCAGTGAGTTAGAAGATGGCAGCAGCGAGCAGTACATCAGCTCGAGGCCAGGGTATCAAGAACACTGTCAGGCTGACAGTGCGAGACCGGAACGGGGGCACCGGCTTCACCCGAGAGACCTTCATCCGGAAGGTCTTGCTGGATTGCTGCGGATTTACGCCCGATGACATCTACTGCGTCCAGGACTTCGCAGGCTTCTTCGATGTCACTTTCCGGCAGGCTGCAGGGTGGCAGAAGCTGTACCAGCAGCTTCAGCTGAAGGGGACAGAGGCGCCGCTGTCGCTGCTGAAAGCACAGCCCCTCTTTGCAACGGCTACGCAACAGGAAAGGACAATCACGGTGCACATGTTCAACCCGCACGTGCCAGTGGTAGATGTCCTTACGTTCCTCGCTCGGTATGTGGAGAGCGTAGGAACACCAGCAGACGTGAAGGACGGGCTGGGAATCTGGACCAGCAAACGGCAGGTGAAGGTGAAGCTGAGGTTGGATTCCAACGGCGGCATCATCCACCCCCCCTCCGTCTTTGCCATCGGAGGGAACCGAGGGTACATGGTGTACGCGGGACAACCCAGGGTGTGCCGAAACTGCGGCAAGGAAGGGCACATCGCAGCCCAGTGCAGGGTGGTGATGTGCAAGAACTGTAAAATGGAAGGCCACCTGACCAAAGACTGCACGCAGGCCAAGGCCTGCAACCTCTGCGGACAGGCCGGCCACCTGTACAGAGCCTGCCCGAAGCGTGGGGGCACCTACGCACAGGCGACCAGGGGAGGTGCTGGCCCTGAAAGGGCCCAGGCTGATGCGGACGTACCCGCCAGCGCTGCAGATGAGGCACCCGACAGGACGGAGGACGAGACCAGGGAGGAAAGTGCAAGCACCCCAAGACCTGCCACCCCACTGCAGACCCTCCAGGACCAGGCAAACGACGAGCAGGAGTCCATGGAGGAGGGGAGAGCGGAGGCGGAAACCGAATGGAAGGTCGTGAAACGAAAAAAGACCCAAAAGGCGGCGGCCAAGCGACAGAAGGCGGAGCAACGCCAGAAAAGGGCAGGGAACCACGCAGCCCCTGGTACCCTGTCCTCTTCAGAGGAGGAAGGAGTTGGGGGAGGCCAGCAGCCCCGGCGGAAGAAGCGGCTGGCAGAACAGGTGGAGAGGAGGAGAGAGAGGGGAGAAAGTCTGCTGGCCACCCCCCAAGTACAGGAGGCGGAGAGCAGCAGACGCACAGAGCTCCGGGAATCCGGGAGCAGAGCCACGGCTGGTACCCAGCAGCCGGAAGGGGAAGCAGCCCAGGAAGTCAGCAACCCCCCGGGCCCAGACCCAGAACCAGAACGGCCACACACGGAGGAGTACTACCAGCAGTACCTGAGCCCACAGGAGGTGGAAAACTTCACAAAGGCGGTGGGGATGAAGGCTCAGGATGGCAAGAGTGAGGACGGAGAGCAGCCAAAATAAAAGACTTAACGATGGCAGACCTTAAATTGGCGTGCTTGAATGTGCGAAGTTTGAAGAGTACTGGGCGATGCGTCAGCACGCTCCAGTACCTGGACACTGTAAAGGCCGATGTGACCTTCCTCCAGGAGTGTGGACTACCACATCTCCGTAACTACCGGAGGTGGTCACGGTGGTGGAAAAAAGGTTTGTCGGTATGGTCGGGGGGCAACGATTGTCGCGCTTCCGGCCTGGGGATTCTGCTGCGGGGAGGCAACTTCTCAATCACCCAAGTTAAAGAGGTGGTTGCGGGGCGCCTCCTGGTAGCAGACGTCAAATACCGGGGCACTCCGCTCCGGCTGATCAACATGTACGCCTCCCCCGTGCGGAGCGAGCGGCTGGCCGTCTTCGAGCAGCTCCCACGGCTGCTGGTGACGACCCAGCCGGTCGTTCTGGCCGGAGACTTCAATTGCACCATTGATGCGGCTGGAGGACCCGGCAGTGCCGACGGCAGGCTAGACAGTACCTCTAGACTCCTGAGGGAAATAGTGAAGACAGCCAAGCTGCGCGACGCCTTTGGCACCCCCACAGGTGGAGCACAGCCGCAAGCCACCTGGACACGATCGGACGGCTCAGCCCGCTCCCGGATCGACTTCCTCTTCCTGTCTGAGTCCCTCACGGTCAGGTCCACCGACGTCACGCCGGTGTTCTTCTCTGACCACTGCCTTCTGAGAGCCACCTGTCACTTACGGGAGGACCAGAAGGCAGGCAGGGGGACGTGGAAGCTGAACGTAAAGCTGCTGACCCCAGAGAACATCGAGGAACTAGAGAGGGAGTACACAGGTTGGAGAACCTTGAAAGCCTTCTTTGATTCCCCGGTTCACTGGTGGGAAGCCACCAAGGAGAACATTAAGAGGTTCTTCATCCGCAAGGGTATTCAGAAGGCAAGGCAGGAGCAGAGGGAACTGCGTAAACTCCAGACAGAGTTGCAGCAACTTCTCCTTCTGCAGTCGAAGGGGGTGGATGTCAGGGAGGAACTGCGAGAGGTGAAGGGCCGGCAAGCCCAGCACCTCGCCGCGGAATCCTCCAAGATCATCTTCCGATCAAGGGTCCAAACCGTGGAGCAGGACGAGACGTGCTCACGCTTCTTCTTCCAAAAGGTGCACAGGGGGAGCTCTGTGATCCACAACCTTAAGGAAGAGGACGGCTCAGTCGCGTCCTCGCAGACCGACATACTGAGGATCTGCAAGTCTTTCTATGCCGGTCTGTACGACGAAAAGGCCACAGAATCCACAGCCTCCCACAACTTCCTGTCGTCTATCACGCAGGTCTTAGACGACGGCAAGCGGGAGAGTCTGGATCGGCCACTGACCCTGGACGAGCTGACAGGCTCCATCCGTTCCTTCGGGTCGGGTAAGACTCCCGGAAGCGACGGCTTACCGGCCGAGTTGTACTCGGCTCTGTGGAACTGGATGGGCCCAGACCTGCTGGAAGTGTACAACGCTATGCTTCTGGCCGGCAGTATGTCTGAGTCCATGAGGAAGGGCATCATCACCCTCATCTACAAGCAGAAGGGGGAAAGGGAGGACATCAGGAATTGGAGACCCATCTCTCTCCTGAATGTGGACTACAAGATCCTGTCCAAGGCTATCGCCAACAGGGTCAAGTCTGCTCTGGGACAGGTGATCCACCCGGACCAAACCTGTGCTGTACCGGGCAGGAAGATCTCAGACAGCCTCGCGCTGCTGAGGGACACCATCGCCTACGTGCAGGACAGGGGGGTGGACGCCTGCCTGGTCAGCTTGGACCAGGAGAAAGCCTTCGACAGGATATCGCACACGTACATGGCGGACGTGCTCTCCAAAATGGGATTTGGGGAGGGAATCCGGAATTGGATCAGACTGCTCTACACAGACATCCGTAGTGCAGTCCAGGTCAACGGGTGGGAAACAGACAGCTTCCCCATCAGGTCTGGAGTCAGGCAGGGCTGCCCCCTCTCCCCTGTCTTGTTTGTCTGCTGCATAGAACCCTTTGTGGAAGCCATCAGGAGGGATGAGGGCATAAGAGGGGTGACGCTGCCAGGCAGTGGAGGGACCCAAGTGAAAACCTCCCTGTACATGGACGACGTCACCGTCTTCTGCTCTGATCCGAGGTCAGTTCGCAGGTTGATTGGCACCTGCGAACAGTTCGAGCTAGCGTCGGGGGCCAGGGTCAACCGCACGAAGAGCGAAGCCATGCTCTTTGGCAACTGGCCCGACCGATCCAGCGTCCCCTTCACCATCAGGTCTGACCACGTGAAGGTGTTGGGGATCTGGTTCGGAGGGGCTGAGGCGTGCAACAAGAACTGGCAGGAGCGGACTGCCAAGGTGAAACAGAAACTGGGACTGTGGGGAGGGCGCTCCCTGTCGATAACGGGCAAGAACCTGGTCATCAGGTGTGAGGTGCTCTCAGGGCTGCTGTACTTGGCGCAGGTCTGGCCCGTCCCCCGCTCCTACAGCTCGGAAATCACCCGGGCTGTCTTCAGATTCGTCTGGGGATCCAAGATGGAGCGGGTGAGACGGACCGCCATGCACAAGTCCCTGGACAACGGGGGCAAGAACGTCCCCAATGTCGCCCTCACCCTGATGGCCAGCTTCGTATGTGGCTGCATCAGGTTGTGTGTAGAGCCCAGGTATGTGGGCACCAAGTACCACTATGTGCCCAGGTTCTACTTGTCGCCCTGGCTGCGAAGGATGGGTCTGGCCCCACTCCCGCGCAACGCCCCAGTCAGCTGGTCGTTGCCGGCATACCTATCCCACGTAGCAAAGTTCTTCCAGGAGAACGCCTTTGACCACAAGGCCATCAGGCAGTGGTCGGCACGAAGTGTCCTGCAGGCACTGCAGGAGAAGGACGTGATGGACACAGTGGGGTGGTTCCCTGAGCAGACTGTCCAGTTCATCTGGCAAAATGCCTCATCGCCAGATCTCACCAACAGGCACCAAGACCTCGCCTGGCTGGCGGTGAGAGGGGCCCTCCCAGTCAGAGCCCTCCTGTACGCCCGGAACGTCGTCTCCGCACCCCACTGCCCACGGGAGGACTGCAGTGAGGAGGAGTCTGTGACCCACCTCTTTGCACACTGCCAGTTCGCAAAGAGGGTGTGGAGGAGGATGGACGGGCTAGTGTCACGTTTCATCCCCAGCAGCTGCGTGACAGAGGACTCTCTGATCTACGGGCTGTTCCCGGGGACGCACACGGAGACCAACATCCGGTGCTGCTGGCAGATCATCAACTCGGTGAAAGACGCTCTTTGGTCAGCCCGAAACTTGATCATCTACCAGCACATGGAGATGTCCGTGGGAGAATGCTGCCGACTGGCACACTCTCGGCTGCAGGAGTACGTGCTGAGGGACGCACTGAAACTTGGTGCAGCCACCGCAAGGGCCCGGTGGGGAAGGACCACAGTATAGGTTTCTCCACCCGTGGGAGTGGGAGGGGTCGGTGGGCGAGGAGTATACCCCTCAACAATGAGATGCTAAGCTGAACTACTGGAGTGCCACGTGGGTGGCTATAAACACGGGTATTTTACTGAGTATAATGGAAACGTATGTAAAGGATGAAAAGTTATTGAATGGTTTATTGTATATATTTATTTTTGAATAAAGTATATTTTGAAATAAAAAAAAAAAAAAAAAAAAAAAAAAAAAATCTGTTCTTATCAGTTTAATATCTGATACGTCCCTTATCTGGGGACCATATATTAAATTGATTTTTGGAACAGGGAGATGGAATAGGGGCTTGCTCCGTCCACTCCACGCATCGACCCGGTATTGCAGTGCCTCTGGGAACGGTGCACTCCCCTTCTGGGGAATTTCAAAGTAGCAAAGAAAAGAAAAACGACGAAAGCTCCATCAGGCGGCGGCGGCGGCACAGCAGCACAGACAAGCATGCACGCACATGGAGAGAGAGGAGAGCTGCTTGCTCTACACCTCTCCTGTGTCTGTGTCTGTCTGTCGATACAGCTCACTCACTCACTCACTCACGCAATGTGCAGACAACTCAACAACAGCACGGGCATCATATCTGGGCCGTTTGGCTAAGATCAAGTGCACATCCGGGCTGCAACCAGATCAGGTGCTGCAGGCAAGGCAGCAACTTCATGAGAGATGCCCCTTGGCATTCATTCCTGAAGCAAACTGCTCAACCGGCGCACTCATTCTGATGCCTGCTCACTCGGCTGCTGCCTGCACCAAGCACAGAAGCAGAGTGAAGTGGAGCAGGCCGAAAGACCTTTTCTGTCCCGCCACACTCGCTCCACTTCTCAGGCTCAGGCTTCTCAGCTGCTCCTTGAAGCCAACGGAGGACGCGACGGACGGACGGACGGACGGATGGACGGGCGGGCGAAGGAAGGAAGGAAGGAAGGAAGGAAGGAAGGAAGGAAGGAAGGAACGAACGATATCGAGTCACTGGCTCTGCTGCAATTTCACCAGCAGCCAGCCAGCCTGTCGGACAGGCAGGCTCGTTCAAGTGTGCCAGCAGCCAGGGCACGCGGACGGGAGGGAGGAAGGGAGGGAGGCATCCGATGGAGCCCGGCTACAGAGCAACGGGGCGCCGCCGCCGCCGGCACAACAGGGCCCGGTGCTCCTGCACCCTGCATCCTCCCCGCCTGCACCAGACTGCCAAGACTGCTGCTCTCCTGCCCAGACAGACAGACCAGCTACAAGCATCACCACCTAGCCATAGCATCAGCAAAACTCTGCCTACCTGCCCTGCCCTGGCCTGGCCTGGCCTCCTGGCCTCCTCTGATGCGTCTGCCTGCCCCAGGCCCAAAGCCCCGCCCACCGTTCAAGGTAAGGCAGAGGCACAACCCCCCACTCCACCCACTCAGACCTCCCCAATATACATCGGCAGTGCAGTGCATCTCTAGCCTCGCTCAGAATCACGTCCCAAACCCCAAGATCACTCAAACGTCTCATGCTTACACCTACCTACTCGGCGTCCAGCTTTGGCGCACGTCTCCACAATTGCCACATCCGTCCACGTGCCCCTGCTTCACGCACGGCACTGTGCCTCCCTCCGGCAGGCATTTCGCCGATCCGTTTCCTGTTTCACAACCAAGGCATAATCAGTACCCCTTTCCTTCCACGGCGCGCACACGCGCCCACCCACTCCACCACTGAGCCATGCCGGCCAAAAACGCACCTGCAGAGCAGTGGGGCACAGGGCCGCCGTCAGCCCGCGACACATTTCCCTCCTGCCGTGCCCTCCCTCCTGTTTCTACATCCGTGCACCCACCCCGCTGCAAAACCAGTCAGTCTGCTCAGGCGTCAGCACAGAGGCATAATGAAGGGCCTCGGCCCTTCTCCCTTTACTGCCCTCTGTACAGCTTGGCAGATCCCTCAGCACTCCGTGTGCACGTGTGTCTGTGACTCTGTGTGTGTGTGTGTGTGTGTGAGAGAGAGAGATTGAGTGAGTGAGTGAGTGAGTGAGTGAGTGAGTGAGTGAGTGAGAGAGAGAGAGACAGACCCTGCCAGATCCCTCAGCATTCCATGTGTGTTTGTGTCGGTGGGTGAGAGAGACAGAGACAGAGACAGACACAGAGAGACAGACACACACACACACACAAACACACACACACACCCACCCCCACACACCCCCGTGTGCACGTGTGTCTGTGACTCTGTGTGTGTGTGAGATTGAGTGAGAGAGAGAGACAGACCCTGCCAGATCCCTCAGCATTCCATGTGTGTTTGTGTCGGTGGGTGAGAGAGACAGAGACAGAGACAGACACAGAGAGACAGACACACACACACACACAAACACACACACACACCCACCCCCACACACCCCCGTGTGCACGTGTGTCTGTGACTCTGTGTGTGTGTGAGATTGAGTGAGTGAGAGAGAGAGACAGACCGACCCTGCCAGATCCCTCAGCATTCCATGTGTGTTTGTGTCGGTGGGTGAGAGAGACAGAGACAGACACAGAGAGACAGACAGACACACACACACACCCACCCACCCCCATCCACCCTGGTAAAAAAAGGTGGTGGGGGAGCAGGGGAGAAGACACCACTGTGTCCAATGATAGCCTGTGCAGACGCAAAGTCTACAGCTTCTGTGAGATGAAACAAACTCAAGCCACTCAACAATTGTAATTCCACACACATCAAAATAAAGGCACAGAGGTGTGAATGGCTGCACTTCAGCCTTCGGCTTGGAGAGCACACCCATTGTTTCTCCTCAGGCACACCTGTAGCTGACATCTTCCTATTCCCAAGCTTGCCAGGAGGCTTTTCTGCCCGCGGACTTTGGCCACGTCCACAAACCTCGTAACCGGTCTTGAGCGGCGCACGTGGCCTCTGCCTTTGTCGCCCGGTGCAGTCCCATCCGCTCGCTCCCTCCCGGAGAGGGCAGAGCCTCCGAAGGAGACCGTTCAGCTGGATGCGCCAGCCAGCTGGGGCACGCAAAGCCGAGAGGCGCGCTCTCTTTGCCGAGTGCAGGGACGCCCTTGAAGGGCCGAGCGGCCTGCTCCCACTCCCCCTGCAGACTTTTGTGCAGACAGGACAGCGTGACCAGCCTCCCACGACCAGGAGAGCAGTGCAAGTTGAGCCAGCCTCTGAGACCGACCTGGGAGCCAGCCGAGGAAGCCGGCAGCCTTGACGTAGGCAGTGTGCCAGTGACGTAGGCGCCCGTAGGTACGGCCCCACTCCCAGATGATTGGTGGATCACTGGCAGCTTTACATAGCCTCTGACAAGTTGCACTCAGGACGGACCAGGTAGGCAACAGCTGTCCAGCACACCCACCGATCCCAGACAACCTAGGGGAGAGCTGCCAGCGGGCCAGGGCAGCAAGGTCTTTGCCAGGCCTCCTGCTTCAATCTAAACACCAGAGGCTAGGCAGGATGTAGCCGACTCAAGAGGCCGCCTGCATCGCTTCTCGGCCTTTTGGCTAAGATCAAGTGTAGTATCTGTTCTTATCAGTTTAATATCTGATACGTCCCTTATCTGGGGACCATATATTAAATTGATTTTTGGAACAGGGAGATGGAATAGGGGCTTGCTCCGTCCACTCCACGCATCGACCCGGTATTGCAGTGCCTCTGGGAACGGTGCACTCCCCTTCTGGGGAATTTCAAAGTAGCAAAGAAAAGAAAAACGACGAAAGCTCCATCAGGCGGCGGCGGCGGCACAGCAGCACAGACAAGCATGCACGCACATGGAGAGAGAGGAGAGCTGCTTGCTCTACACCTCTCCTGTGTCTGTGTCTGTCTGTCGATACAGCTCACTCACTCACTCACTCACGCAATGTGCAGACAACTCAACAACAGCACGGGCATCATATCTGGGCCGTTTGGCTAAGATCAAGTGCACATCCGGGCTGCAACCAGATCAGGTGCTGCAGGCAAGGCAGCAACTTCATGAGAGATGCCCCTTGGCATTCATTCCTGAAGCAAACTGCTCAACCGGCGCACTCATTCTGATGCCTGCTCACTCGGCTGCTGCCTGCACCAAGCACAGAAGCAGAGTGAAGTGGAGCAGGCCGAAAGACCTTTTCTGTCCCGCCACACTCGCTCCACTTCTCAGGCTCAGGCTTCTCAGCTGCTCCTTGAAGCCAACGGAGGACGCGACGGACGGACGGACGGACGGATGGACGGGCGGGCGAAGGAAGGAAGGAAGGAAGGAAGGAAGGAACGAACGATATCGAGTCACTGGCTCTGCTGCAATTTCACCAGCAGCCAGCCAGCCTGTCGGACAGGCAGGCTCGTTCAAGTGTGCCAGCAGCCAGGGCACGCGGACGGGAGGGAGGAAGGAAGGAAGGGAGGGAGGCATCCGATGGAGCCCGGCTACAGAGCAACGGGGCGCCGCCGCCGCCGGCACAACAGGGCCCGGTGCTCCTGCACCCTGCATCCTCCCCGCCTGCACCAGACTGCCAAGACTGCTGCTCTCCTGCCCAGACAGACAGACCAGCTACAAGCATCACCACCTAGCCATAGCATCAGCAAAACTCTGCCTACCTGCCCTGCCCTGGCCTGGCCTGGCCTCCTGGCCTCCTCTGATGCGTCTGCCTGCCCCAGGCCCAAAGCCCCGCCCACCGTTCAAGGTAAGGCAGAGGCACAACCCCCCACTCCACCCACTCAGACCTCCCCAATATACATCGGCAGTGCAGTGCATCTCTAGCCTCGCTCAGAATCACGTCCCAAACCCCAAGATCACTCAAACGTCTCATGCTTACACCTACCTACTCGGCGTCCAGCTTTGGCGCACGTCTCCACAATTGCCACATCCGTCCACGTGCCCCTGCTTCACGCACGGCACTGTGCCTCCCTCCGGCAGGCATTTCGCCGATCCGTTTCCTGTTTCACAACCAAGGCATAATCAGTACCCCTTTCCTTCCACGGCGCGCACACGCGCCCACCCACTCCACCACTGAGCCATGCCGGCCAAAAACGCACCTGCAGAGCAGTGGGGCACAGGGCCGCCGTCAGCCCGCGACACATTTCCCTCCTGCCGTGCCCTCCCTCCTGTTTCTACATCCGTGCACCCACCCCGCTGCAAAACCAGTCAGTCTGCTCAGGCGTCAGCACAGAGGCATAATGAAGGGCCTCGGCCCTTCTCCCTTTACTGCCCTCTGTACAGCTTGGCAGATCCCTCAGCACTCCGTGTGCACGTGTGTCTGTGACTCTGTGTGTGTGTGTGTGTGTGTGAGAGAGAGAGATTGAGTGAGTGAGTGAGTGAGTGAGTGAGTGAGTGAGTGAGTGAGAGAGAGAGAGACAGACCCTGCCAGATCCCTCAGCATTCCATGTGTGTTTGTGTCGGTGGGTGAGAGAGACAGAGACAGAGACAGACACAGAGAGACAGACACACACACACACACAAACACACACACACACCCACCCCCACACACCCCCGTGTGCACGTGTGTCTGTGACTCTGTGTGTGTGTGAGATTGAGTGAGAGAGAGAGACAGACCCTGCCAGATCCCTCAGCATTCCATGTGTGTTTGTGTCGGTGGGTGAGAGAGACAGAGACAGAGACAGACACAGAGAGACAGACACACACACACACACAAACACACACACACACCCACCCCCACACACCCCCGTGTGCACGTGTGTCTGTGACTCTGTGTGTGTGTGAGATTGAGTGAGTGAGAGAGAGAGACAGACCGACCCTGCCAGATCCCTCAGCATTCCATGTGTGTTTGTGTCGGTGGGTGAGAGAGACAGAGACAGACACAGAGAGACAGACAGACACACACACACACCCACCCACCCCCATCCACCCTGGTAAAAAAAGGTGGTGGGGGAGCAGGGGAGAAGACACCACTGTGTCCAATGATAGCCTGTGCAGACGCAAAGTCTACAGCTTCTGTGAGATGAAACAAACTCAAGCCACTCAACAATTGTAATTCCACACACATCAAAATAAAGGCACAGAGGTGTGAATGGCTGCACTTCAGCCTTCGGCTTGGAGAGCACACCCATTGTTTCTCCTCAGGCACACCTGTAGCTGACATCTTCCTATTCCCAAGCTTGCCAGGAGGCTTTTCTGCCCGCGGACTTTGGCCACGTCCACAAACCTCGTAACCGGTCTTGAGCGGCGCACGTGGCCTCTGCCTTTGTCGCCCGGTGCAGTCCCATCCGCTCGCTCCCTCCCGGAGAGGGCAGAGCCTCCGAAGGAGACCGTTCAGCTGGATGCGCCAGCCAGCTGGGGCACGCAAAGCCGAGAGGCGCGCTCTCTTTGCCGAGTGCAGGGACGCCCTTGAAGGGCCGAGCGGCCTGCTCCCACTCCCCCTGCAGACTTTTGTGCAGACAGGACAGCGTGACCAGCCTCCCACGACCAGGAGAGCAGTGCAAGTTGAGCCAGCCTCTGAGACCGACCTGGGAGCCAGCCGAGGAAGCCGGCAGCCTTGACGTAGGCAGTGTGCCAGTGACGTAGGCGCCCGTAGGTACGGCCCCACTCCCAGATGATTGGTGGATCACTGGCAGCTTTACATAGCCTCTGACAAGTTGCACTCAGGACGGACCAGGTAGGCAACAGCTGTCCAGCACACCCACCGATCCCAGACAACCTAGGGGAGAGCTGCCAGCGGGCCAGGGCAGCAAGGTCTTTGCCAGGCCTCCTGCTTCAATCTAAACACCAGAGGCTAGGCAGGATGTAGCCGACTCAAGAGGCCGCCTGCATCGCTTCTCGGCCTTTTGGCTAAGATCAAGTGTAGTATCTGTTCTTATCAGTTTAATATCTGATACGTCCCTTATCTGGGGACCATATATTAAATTGATTTTTGGAACAGGGAGATGGAATAGGGGCTTGCTCCGTCCACTCCACGCATCGACCCGGTATTGCAGTGCCTCTGGGAACGGTGCACTCCCCTTCTGGGGAATTTCAAAGTAGCAAAGAAAAGAAAAACGACGAAAGCTCCATCAGGCGGCGGCGGCGGCACAGCAGCACAGACAAGCATGCACGCACATGGAGAGAGAGGAGAGCTGCTTGCTCTACACCTCTCCTGTGTCTGTGTCTGTCTGTCGATACAGCTCACTCACTCACTCACTCACGCAATGTGCAGACAACTCAACAACAGCACGGGCATCATATCTGGGCCGTTTGGCTAAGATCAAGTGCACATCCGGGCTGCAACCAGATCAGGTGCTGCAGGCAAGGCAGCAACTTCATGAGAGATGCCCCTTGGCATTCATTCCTGAAGCAAACTGCTCAACCGGCGCACTCATTCTGATGCCTGCTCACTCGGCTGCTGCCTGCACCAAGCACAGAAGCAGAGTGAAGTGGAGCAGGCCGAAAGACCTTTTCTGTCCCGCCACACTCGCTCCACTTCTCAGGCTCAGGCTTCTCAGCTGCTCCTTGAAGCCAACGGAGGACGCGACGGACGGACGGACGGACGGATGGACGGGCGGGCGAAGGAAGGAAGGAAGGAAGGAAGGAAGGAAGGAAGGAAGGAAGGAACGAACGATATCGAGTCACTGGCTCTGCTGCAATTTCACCAGCAGCCAGCCAGCCTGTCGGACAGGCAGGCTCGTTCAAGTGTGCCAGCAGCCAGGGCACGCGGACGGGAGGGAGGAAGGGAGGGAGGCATCCGATGGAGCCCGGCTACAGAGCAACGGGGCGCCGCCGCCGCCGGCACAACAGGGCCCGGTGCTCCTGCACCCTGCATCCTCCCCGCCTGCACCAGACTGCCAAGACTGCTGCTCTCCTGCCCAGACAGACAGACCAGCTACAAGCATCACCACCTAGCCATAGCATCAGCAAAACTCTGCCTACCTGCCCTGCCCTGGCCTGGCCTGGCCTCCTGGCCTCCTCTGATGCGTCTGCCTGCCCCAGGCCCAAAGCCCCGCCCACCGTTCAAGGTAAGGCAGAGGCACAACCCCCCACTCCACCCACTCAGACCTCCCCAATATACATCGGCAGTGCAGTGCATCTCTAGCCTCGCTCAGAATCACGTCCCAAACCCCAAGATCACTCAAACGTCTCATGCTTACACCTACCTACTCGGCGTCCAGCTTTGGCGCACGTCTCCACAATTGCCACATCCGTCCACGTGCCCCTGCTTCACGCACGGCACTGTGCCTCCCTCCGGCAGGCATTTCGCCGATCCGTTTCCTGTTTCACAACCAAGGCATAATCAGTACCCCTTTCCTTCCACGGCGCGCACACGCGCCCACCCACTCCACCACTGAGCCATGCCGGCCAAAAACGCACCTGCAGAGCAGTGGGGCACAGGGCCGCCGTCAGCCCGCGACACATTTCCCTCCTGCCGTGCCCTCCCTCCTGTTTCTACATCCGTGCACCCACCCCGCTGCAAAACCAGTCAGTCTGCTCAGGCGTCAGCACAGAGGCATAATGAAGGGCCTCGGCCCTTCTCCCTTTACTGCCCTCTGTACAGCTTGGCAGATCCCTCAGCACTCCGTGTGCACGTGTGTCTGTGACTCTGTGTGTGTGTGTGTGTGTGTGAGAGAGAGAGATTGAGTGAGTGAGTGAGTGAGTGAGTGAGTGAGTGAGTGAGTGAGAGAGAGAGAGACAGACCCTGCCAGATCCCTCAGCATTCCATGTGTGTTTGTGTCGGTGGGTGAGAGAGACAGAGACAGAGACAGACACAGAGAGACAGACACACACACACACACAAACACACACACACACCCACCCCCACACACCCCCGTGTGCACGTGTGTCTGTGACTCTGTGTGTGTGTGAGATTGAGTGAGAGAGAGAGACAGACCCTGCCAGATCCCTCAGCATTCCATGTGTGTTTGTGTCGGTGGGTGAGAGAGACAGAGACAGAGACAGACACAGAGAGACAGACACACACACACACACAAACACACACACACACCCACCCCCACACACCCCCGTGTGCACGTGTGTCTGTGACTCTGTGTGTGTGTGAGATTGAGTGAGTGAGAGAGAGAGACAGACCGACCCTGCCAGATCCCTCAGCATTCCATGTGTGTTTGTGTCGGTGGGTGAGAGAGACAGAGACAGACACAGAGAGACAGACAGACACACACACACACCCACCCACCCCCATCCACCCTGGTAAAAAAAGGTGGTGGGGGAGCAGGGGAGAAGACACCACTGTGTCCAATGATAGCCTGTGCAGACGCAAAGTCTACAGCTTCTGTGAGATGAAACAAACTCAAGCCACTCAACAATTGTAATTCCACACACATCAAAATAAAGGCACAGAGGTGTGAATGGCTGCACTTCAGCCTTCGGCTTGGAGAGCACACCCATTGTTTCTCCTCAGGCACACCTGTAGCTGACATCTTCCTATTCCCAAGCTTGCCAGGAGGCTTTTCTGCCCGCGGACTTTGGCCACGTCCACAAACCTCGTAACCGGTCTTGAGCGGCGCACGTGGCCTCTGCCTTTGTCGCCCGGTGCAGTCCCATCCGCTCGCTCCCTCCCGGAGAGGGCAGAGCCTCCGAAGGAGACCGTTCAGCTGGATGCGCCAGCCAGCTGGGGCACGCAAAGCCGAGAGGCGCGCTCTCTTTGCCGAGTGCAGGGACGCCCTTGAAGGGCCGAGCGGCCTGCTCCCACTCCCCCTGCAGACTTTTGTGCAGACAGGACAGCGTGACCAGCCTCCCACGACCAGGAGAGCAGTGCAAGTTGAGCCAGCCTCTGAGACCGACCTGGGAGCCAGCCGAGGAAGCCGGCAGCCTTGACGTAGGCAGTGTGCCAGTGACGTAGGCGCCCGTAGGTACGGCCCCACTCCCAGATGATTGGTGGATCACTGGCAGCTTTACATAGCCTCTGACAAGTTGCACTCAGGACGGACCAGGTAGGCAACAGCTGTCCAGCACACCCACCGATCCCAGACAACCTAGGGGAGAGCTGCCAGCGGGCCAGGGCAGCAAGGTCTTTGCCAGGCCTCCTGCTTCAATCTAAACACCAGAGGCTAGGCAGGATGTAGCCGACTCAAGAGGCCGCCTGCATCGCTTCTCGGCCTTTTGGCTAAGATCAAGTGTAGTATCTGTTCTTATCAGTTTAATATCTGATACGTCCCTTATCTGGGGACCATATATTAAATTGATTTTTGGAACAGGGAGATGGAATAGGGGCTTGCTCCGTCCACTCCACGCATCGACCCGGTATTGCAGTGCCTCTGGGAACGGTGCACTCCCCTTCTGGGGAATTTCAAAGTAGCAAAGAAAAGAAAAACGACGAAAGCTCCATCAGGCGGCGGCGGCGGCACAGCAGCACAGACAAGCATGCATGCACATGGAGAGAGAGGAGAGCTGCTTGCTCTACACCTCTCCTGTGTCTGTGTCTGTCTGTCGATACAGCTCACTCACTCACTCACTCACGCAATGTGCAGACAACTCAACAACAGCACGGGCATCATATCTGGGCCGTTTGGCTAAGATCAAGTGCACATCCGGGCTGCAACCAGATCAGGTGCTGCAGGCAAGGCAGCAACTTCATGAGAGATGCCCCTTGGCATTCATTCCTGAAGCAAACTGCTCAACCGGCGCACTCATTCTGATGCCTGCTCACTCGGCTGCTGCCTGCACCAAGCACAGAAGCAGAGTGAAGTGGAGCAGGCCGAAAGACCTTTTCTGTCCCGCCACACTCGCTCCACTTCTCAGGCTCAGGCTTCTCAGCTGCTCCTTGAAGCCAACGGAGGACGCGACGGACGGACGGACGGACGGATGGACGGGCGGGCGAAGGAAGGAAGGAAGGAAGGAAGGAAGGAAGGAAGGAAGGAAGGAACGAACGATATCGAGTCACTGGCTCTGCTGCAATTTCACCAGCAGCCAGCCAGCCTGTCGGACAGGCAGGCTCGTTCAAGTGTGCCAGCAGCCAGGGCACGCGGACGGGAGGGAGGAAGGGAGGGAGGCATCCGATGGAGCCCGGCTACAGAGCAACGGGGCGCCGCCGCCGCCGGCACAACAGGGCCCGGTGCTCCTGCACCCTGCATCCTCCCCGCCTGCACCAGACTGCCAAGACTGCTGCTCTCCTGCCCAGACAGACAGACCAGCTACAAGCATCACCACCTAGCCATAGCATCAGCAAAACTCTGCCTACCTGCCCTGCCCTGGCCTGGCCTGGCCTCCTGGCCTCCTCTGATGCGTCTGCCTGCCCCAGGCCCAAAGCCCCGCCCACCGTTCAAGGTAAGGCAGAGGCACAACCCCCCACTCCACCCACTCAGACCTCCCCAATATACATCGGCAGTGCAGTGCATCTCTAGCCTCGCTCAGAATCACGTCCCAAACCCCAAGATCACTCAAACGTCTCATGCTTACACCTACCTACTCGGCGTCCAGCTTTGGCGCACGTCTCCACAATTGCCACATCCGTCCACGTGCCCCTGCTTCACGCACGGCACTGTGCCTCCCTCCGGCAGGCATTTCGCCGATCCGTTTCCTGTTTCACAACCAAGGCATAATCAGTACCCCTTTCCTTCCACGGCGCGCACACGCGCCCACCCACTCCACCACTGAGCCATGCCGGCCAAAAACGCACCTGCAGAGCAGTGGGGCACAGGGCCGCCGTCAGCCCGCGACACATTTCCCTCCTGCCGTGCCCTCCCTCCTGTTTCTACATCCGTGCACCCACCCCGCTGCAAAACCAGTCAGTCTGCTCAGGCGTCAGCACAGAGGCATAATGAAGGGCCTCGGCCCTTCTCCCTTTACTGCCCTCTGTACAGCTTGGCAGATCCCTCAGCACTCCGTGTGCACGTGTGTCTGTGACTCTGTGTGTGTGTGTGTGTGTGTGAGAGAGAGAGATTGAGTGAGTGAGTGAGTGAGTGAGTGAGTGAGTGAGTGAGTGAGAGAGAGAGAGACAGACCCTGCCAGATCCCTCAGCATTCCATGTGTGTTTGTGTCGGTGGGTGAGAGAGACAGAGACAGAGACAGACACAGAGAGACAGACACACACACACACACAAACACACACACACACACACCCCCACACACCCCCGTGTGCACGTGTGTCTGTGACTCTGTGTGTGTGTGAGATTGAGTGAGAGAGAGAGACAGACCCTGCCAGATCCCTCAGCATTCCATGTGTGTTTGTGTCGGTGGGTGAGAGAGACAGAGACAGAGACAGACACAGAGAGACAGACACACACACACACACAAACACACACACACACCCACCCCCACACACCCCCGTGTGCACGTGTGTCTGTGACTCTGTGTGTGTGTGAGATTGAGTGAGTGAGAGAGAGAGACAGACCGACCCTGCCAGATCCCTCAGCATTCCATGTGTGTTTGTGTCGGTGGGTGAGAGAGACAGAGACAGACACAGAGAGACAGACAGACACACACACACACCCACCCACCCCCATCCACCCTGGTAAAAAAAGGTGGTGGGGGAGCAGGGGAGAAGACACCACTGTGTCCAATGATAGCCTGTGCAGACGCAAAGTCTACAGCTTCTGTGAGATGAAACAAACTCAAGCCACTCAACAATTGTAATTCCACACACATCAAAATAAAGGCACAGAGGTGTGAATGGCTGCACTTCAGCCTTCGGCTTGGAGAGCACACCCATTGTTTCTCCTCAGGCACACCTGTAGCTGACATCTTCCTATTCCCAAGCTTGCCAGGAGGCTTTTCTGCCCGCGGACTTTGGCCACGTCCACAAACCTCGTAACCGGTCTTGAGCGGCGCACGTGGCCTCTGCCTTTGTCGCCCGGTGCAGTCCCATCCGCTCGCTCCCTCCCGGAGAGGGCAGAGCCTCCGAAGGAGACCGTTCAGCTGGATGCGCCAGCCAGCTGGGGCACGCAAAGCCGAGAGGCGCGCTCTCTTTGCCGAGTGCAGGGACGCCCTTGAAGGGCCGAGCGGCCTGCTCCCACTCCCCCTGCAGACTTTTGTGCAGACAGGACAGCGTGACCAGCCTCCCACGACCAGGAGAGCAGTGCAAGTTGAGCCAGCCTCTGAGACCGACCTGGGAGCCAGCCGAGGAAGCCGGCAGCCTTGACGTAGGCAGTGTGCCAGTGACGTAGGCGCCCGTAGGTACGGCCCCACTCCCAGATGATTGGTGGATCACTGGCAGCTTTACATAGCCTCTGACAAGTTGCACTCAGGACGGACCAGGTAGGCAACAGCTGTCCAGCACACCCACCGATCCCAGACAACCTAGGGGAGAGCTGCCAGCGGGCCAGGGCAGCAAGGTCTTTGCCAGGCCTCCTGCTTCAATCTAAACACCAGAGGCTAGGCAGGATGTAGCCGACTCAAGAGGCCGCCTGCATCGCTTCTCGGCCTTTTGGCTAAGATCAAGTGTAGTATCTGTTCTTATCAGTTGTACTCGGCTCTGTGGAACTGGATGGGCCCAGACCTGCTGGAAGTGTACAACGCTATGCTTCTGGCCGGCAGTATGTCTGAGTCCATGAGGAAGGGCATCATCACCCTCATCTACAAGCAGAAGGGGGAAAGGGAGGACATTAGGAATTGGAGACCCATCTCTCTCCTGAATGTGGACTACAAGATCCTGTCCAAGGCTATCGCCAACAGGGTCAAGTCTGCTCTGGGACAGGTGATCCACCCGGACCAAACCTGTGCTGTACCGGGCAGGAAGATCTCAGACAGCCTCGCGCTGCTGAGGGACACCATCGCCTACGTGCAGGACAGGGGGGTGGACGCCTGCCTGGTCAGCTTGGACCAGGAGAAAGCCTTCGACAGGATATCGCACACGTACATGGCGGACGTGCTCTCCAAAATGGGATTTGGGGAGGGAATCCGGAATTGGATCAGACTGCTCTACACAGACATCCGTAGTGCAGTCCAGGTCAACGGGTGGGAAACAGACAGCTTCCCCATCAGGTCTGGAGTCAGGCAGGGCTGCCCCCTCTCCCCTGTCTTGTTTGTCTGCTGCATAGAACCCTTTGTGGAAGCCATCAGGAGGGATGAGGGCATAAGAGGGGTGACGCTGCCAGGCAGTGGAGGGACCCAAGTGAAAACCTCCCTGTACATGGACGACGTCACCGTCTTCTGCTCTGATCCGAGGTCAGTTCGCAGGTTGATTGGCACCTGCGAACAGTTCGAGCTAGCGTCGGGGGCCAGGGTCAACCGCACGAAGAGCGAAGCCATGCTCTTTGGCAACTGGCCCGACCGATCCAGCGTCCCCTTCACCATCAGGTCTGACCACGTGAAGGTGTTGGGGATCTGGTTCGGAGGGGCGGAGGCGTGCAACAAGAACTGGCAGGAGCGGACTGCCAAGGTGAAACAGAAACTGGGACTGTGGGGAGGGCGCTCCCTGTCGATAACGGGCAAGAACCTGGTCATCAGGTGTGAGGTGCTCTCAGGGCTGCTGTACTTGGCGCAGGTCTGGCCCGTCCCCCGCTCCTACAGCTCGGAAATCACCCGGGCTGTCTTCAGATTCGTCTGGGGATCCAAGATGGAGCGGGTGAGACGGACCGCCATGCACAAGTCCCTGGACAACGGGGGCAAGAACGTCCCCAATGTCGCCCTCACCCTGATGGCCAGCTTCGTATGTGGCTGCATCAGGTTGTGTGTAGAGCCCAGGTATGTGGGCACCAAGTACCACTATGTGCCCAGGTTCTACCTGTCGCCCTGGCTGCGAAGGATGGGTCTGGCCCCACTCCCGCGCAACGCCCCAGTCAGCTGGTCGTTGCCGGCATACCTATCCCACGTAGCAAAGTTCTTCCAGGAGAACGCCTTTGACCACAAGGCCATCAGGCAGTGGTCGGCACGAAGTGTCCTGCAGGCACTGCAGGAGAAGGACGTGATGGACACAGTGGGGTGGTTCCCTGAGCAGACTGTCCAGTTCATCTGGCAAAATGCCTCATCGCCAGATCTCACCAACAGGCACCAAGACCTCGCCTGGCTGGCAGTGAGAGGGGCCCTCCCAGTCAGAGCCCTCCTGTACGCCCGGAACGTCGTCTCCGCACCCCACTGCCCACGGGAGGACTGCAGTGAGGAGGAGTCTGTGACCCACCTCTTTGCACACTGCCAGTTCGCAAAGAGGGTGTGGAGGAGGATGGACGGGCTAGTGTCACGTTTCATCCCCAGCAGCTGCGTGACAGAGGACTCTCTGATCTACGGGCTGTTCCCGGGGACGCACACGGAGACCAACATCCGGTGCTGCTGGCAGATCATCAACTCGGTGAAAGACGCTCTTTGGTCAGCCCGAAACTTGATCATCTACCAGCACATGGAGATGTCCGTGGGAGAATGCTGCCGACTGGCACACTCTCGGCTGCAGGAGTACGTGCTGAGGGACGCACTGAAACTTGGTGCAGCCACCGCAAGGGCCCGGTGGGGAAGGACCACAGTATAGGTTTCTCCACCCGTGGGAGGGGGAGGGGTCGGTGGGCGAGGAGTATACCCCTCAACAATGAGATGCTAAGCTGAACTACTGGAGTGCCACGTGGGTGGCTATAAACACGGGTATTTTACTGAGTATAATGGAAACGTATGTAAAGGATGAAAAGTTATTGAATGGTTTATTGTATATATTTATTTTTGAATAAAGTATATTTTGAAATAAAAAAAAAAAAAAAAAAAAAAAAAAATCTGTTCTTATCAGTTTAATATCTGATACGTCCCTTATCTGGGGACCATATATTAAATTGATTTTTGGAACAGGGAGATGGAATAGGGGCTTGCTCCGTCCACTCCACGCATCGACCCGGTATTGCAGTGCCTCTGGGAACGGTGCACTCCCCTTCTGGGGAATTTCAAAGTAGCAAAGAAAAGAAAAACGACGAAAGCTCCATCAGGCGGCGGCGGCGGCACAGCAGCACAGACAAGCATGCACGCACATGGAGAGAGAGGAGAGCTGCTTGCTCTACACCTCTCCTGTGTCTGTGTCTGTCTGTCGATACAGCTCACTCACTCACTCACTCACGCAATGTGCAGACAACTCAACAACAGCACGGGCATCATATCTGGGCCGTTTGGCTAAGATCAAGTGCACATCCGGGCTGCAACCAGATCAGGTGCTGCAGGCAAGGCAGCAACTTCATGAGAGATGCCCCTTGGCATTCATTCCTGAAGCAAACTGCTCAACCGGCGCACTCATTCTGATGCCTGCTCACTCGGCTGCTGCCTGCACCAAGCACAGAAGCAGAGTGAAGTGGAGCAGGCCGAAAGACCTTTTCTGTCCCGCCACACTCGCTCCACTTCTCAGGCTCAGGCTTCTCAGCTGCTCCTTGAAGCCAACGGAGGACGCGACGGACGGACGGACGGACGGATGGACGGGCGGGCGAAGGAAGGAAGGAAGGAAGGAAGGAAGGAAGGAAGGAAGGAAGGAACGAACGATATCGAGTCACTGGCTCTGCTGCAATTTCACCAGCAGCCAGCCAGCCTGTCGGACAGGCAGGCTCGTTCAAGTGTGCCAGCAGCCAGGGCACGCGGACGGGAGGGAGGAAGGAAGGAAGGGAGGGAGGCATCCGATGGAGCCCGGCTACAGAGCAACGGGGCGCCGCCGCCGCCGGCACAACAGGGCCCGGTGCTCCTGCACCCTGCATCCTCCCCGCCTGCACCAGACTGCCAAGACTGCTGCTCTCCTGCCCAGACAGACAGACCAGCTACAAGCATCACCACCTAGCCATAGCATCAGCAAAACTCTGCCTACCTGCCCTGCCCTGGCCTGGCCTGGCCTCCTGGCCTCCTCTGATGCGTCTGCCTGCCCCAGGCCCAAAGCCCCGCCCACCGTTCAAGGTAAGGCAGAGGCACAACCCCCCACTCCACCCACTCAGACCTCCCCAATATACATCGGCAGTGCAGTGCATCTCTAGCCTCGCTCAGAATCACGTCCCAAACCCCAAGATCACTCAAACGTCTCATGCTTACACCTACCTACTCGGCGTCCAGCTTTGGCGCACGTCTCCACAATTGCCACATCCGTCCACGTGCCCCTGCTTCACGCACGGCACTGTGCCTCCCTCCGGCAGGCATTTCGCCGATCCGTTTCCTGTTTCACAACCAAGGCATAATCAGTACCCCTTTCCTTCCACGGCGCGCACACGCGCCCACCCACTCCACCACTGAGCCATGCCGGCCAAAAACGCACCTGCAGAGCAGTGGGGCACAGGGCCGCCGTCAGCCCGCGACACATTTCCCTCCTGCCGTGCCCTCCCTCCTGTTTCTACATCCGTGCACCCACCCCGCTGCAAAACCAGTCAGTCTGCTCAGGCGTCAGCACAGAGGCATAATGAAGGGCCTCGGCCCTTCTCCCTTTACTGCCCTCTGTACAGCTTGGCAGATCCCTCAGCACTCCGTGTGCACGTGTGTCTGTGACTCTGTGTGTGTGTGTGTGTGTGTGAGAGAGAGAGATTGAGTGAGTGAGTGAGTGAGTGAGTGAGTGAGTGAGTGAGTGAGAGAGAGAGAGACAGACCCTGCCAGATCCCTCAGCATTCCATGTGTGTTTGTGTCGGTGGGTGAGAGAGACAGAGACAGAGACAGACACAGAGAGACAGACACACACACACACACAAACACACACACACACCCACCCCCACACACCCCCGTGTGCACGTGTGTCTGTGACTCTGTGTGTGTGTGAGATTGAGTGAGAGAGAGAGACAGACCCTGCCAGATCCCTCAGCATTCCATGTGTGTTTGTGTCGGTGGGTGAGAGAGACAGAGACAGAGACAGACACAGAGAGACAGACACACACACACACACAAACACACACACACACCCACCCCCACACACCCCCGTGTGCACGTGTGTCTGTGACTCTGTGTGTGTGTGAGATTGAGTGAGTGAGAGAGAGAGACAGACCGACCCTGCCAGATCCCTCAGCATTCCATGTGTGTTTGTGTCGGTGGGTGAGAGAGACAGAGACAGACACAGAGAGACAGACAGACACACACACACACCCACCCACCCCCATCCACCCTGGTAAAAAAAGGTGGTGGGGGAGCAGGGGAGAAGACACCACTGTGTCCAATGATAGCCTGTGCAGACGCAAAGTCTACAGCTTCTGTGAGATGAAACAAACTCAAGCCACTCAACAATTGTAATTCCACACACATCAAAATAAAGGCACAGAGGTGTGAATGGCTGCACTTCAGCCTTCGGCTTGGAGAGCACACCCATTGTTTCTCCTCAGGCACACCTGTAGCTGACATCTTCCTATTCCCAAGCTTGCCAGGAGGCTTTTCTGCCCGCGGACTTTGGCCACGTCCACAAACCTCGTAACCGGTCTTGAGCGGCGCACGTGGCCTCTGCCTTTGTCGCCCGGTGCAGTCCCATCCGCTCGCTCCCTCCCGGAGAGGGCAGAGCCTCCGAAGGAGACCGTTCAGCTGGATGCGCCAGCCAGCTGGGGCACGCAAAGCCGAGAGGCGCGCTCTCTTTGCCGAGTGCAGGGACGCCCTTGAAGGGCCGAGCGGCCTGCTCCCACTCCCCCTGCAGACTTTTGTGCAGACAGGACAGCGTGACCAGCCTCCCACGACCAGGAGAGCAGTGCAAGTTGAGCCAGCCTCTGAGACCGACCTGGGAGCCAGCCGAGGAAGCCGGCAGCCTTGACGTAGGCAGTGTGCCAGTGACGTAGGCGCCCGTAGGTACGGCCCCACTCCCAGATGATTGGTGGATCACTGGCAGCTTTACATAGCCTCTGACAAGTTGCACTCAGGACGGACCAGGTAGGCAACAGCTGTCCAGCACACCCACCGATCCCAGACAACCTAGGGGAGAGCTGCCAGCGGGCCAGGGCAGCAAGGTCTTTGCCAGGCCTCCTGCTTCAATCTAAACACCAGAGGCTAGGCAGGATGTAGCCGACTCAAGAGGCCACCTGCATCGCTTCTCGGCCTTTTGGCTAAGATCAAGTGTAGTATCTGTTCTTATCAGTTTAATATCTGATACGTCCCTTATCTGGGGACCATATATTAAATTGATTTTTGGAACAGGGAGATGGAATAGGGGCTTGCTCCGTCCACTCCACGCATCGACCCGGTATTGCAGTGCCTCTGGGAACGGTGCACTCCCCTTCTGGGGAATTTCAAAGTAGCAAAGAAAAGAAAAACGACGAAAGCTCCATCAGGCGGCGGCGGCGGCACAGCAGCACAGACAAGCATGCACGCACATGGAGAGAGAGGAGAGCTGCTTGCTCTACACCTCTCCTGTGTCTGTGTCTGTCTGTCGATACAGCTCACTCACTCACTCACTCACGCAATGTGCAGACAACTCAACAACAGCACGGGCATCATATCTGGGCCGTTTGGCTAAGATCAAGTGCACATCCGGGCTGCAACCAGATCAGGTGCTGCAGGCAAGGCAGCAACTTCATGAGAGATGCCCCTTGGCATTCATTCCTGAAGCAAACTGCTCAACCGGCGCACTCATTCTGATGCCTGCTCACTCGGCTGCTGCCTGCACCAAGCACAGAAGCAGAGTGAAGTGGAGCAGGCCGAAAGACCTTTTCTGTCCCGCCACACTCGCTCCACTTCTCAGGCTCAGGCTTCTCAGCTGCTCCTTGAAGCCAACGGAGGACGCGACGGACGGACGGACGGACGGATGGACGGGCGGGCGAAGGAAGGAAGGAAGGAAGGAAGGAAGGAAGGAAGGAAGGAACGAACGATATCGAGTCACTGGCTCTGCTGCAATTTCACCAGCAGCCAGCCAGCCTGTCGGACAGGCAGGCTCGTTCAAGTGTGCCAGCAGCCAGGGCACGCGGACGGGAGGGAGGAAGGAAGGAAGGGAGGGAGGCATCCGATGGAGCCCGGCTACAGAGCAACGGGGCGCCGCCGCCGCCGGCACAACAGGGCCCGGTGCTCCTGCACCCTGCATCCTCCCCGCCTGCACCAGACTGCCAAGACTGCTGCTCTCCTGCCCAGACAGACAGACCAGCTACAAGCATCACCACCTAGCCATAGCATCAGCAAAACTCTGCCTACCTGCCCTGCCCTGGCCTGGCCTGGCCTCCTGGCCTCCTCTGATGCGTCTGCCTGCCCCAGGCCCAAAGCCCCGCCCACCGTTCAAGGTAAGGCAGAGGCACAACCCCCCACTCCACCCACTCAGACCTCCCCAATATACATCGGCAGTGCAGTGCATCTCTAGCCTCGCTCAGAATCACGTCCCAAACCCCAAGATCACTCAAACGTCTCATGCTTACACCTACCTACTCGGCGTCCAGCTTTGGCGCACGTCTCCACAATTGCCACATCCGTCCACGTGCCCCTGCTTCACGCACGGCACTGTGCCTCCCTCCGGCAGGCATTTCGCCGATCCGTTTCCTGTTTCACAACCAAGGCATAATCAGTACCCCTTTCCTTCCACGGCGCGCACACGCGCCCACCCACTCCACCACTGAGCCATGCCGGCCAAAAACGCACCTGCAGAGCAGTGGGGCACAGGGCCGCCGTCAGCCCGCGACACATTTCCCTCCTGCCGTGCCCTCCCTCCTGTTTCTACATCCGTGCACCCACCCCGCTGCAAAACCAGTCAGTCTGCTCAGGCGTCAGCACAGAGGCATAATGAAGGGCCTCGGCCCTTCTCCCTTTACTGCCCTCTGTACAGCTTGGCAGATCCCTCAGCACTCCGTGTGCACGTGTGTCTGTGACTCTGTGTGTGTGTGTGTGTGTGTGAGAGAGAGAGATTGAGTGAGTGAGTGAGTGAGTGAGTGAGTGAGTGAGTGAGTGAGAGAGAGAGAGACAGACCCTGCCAGATCCCTCAGCATTCCATGTGTGTTTGTGTCGGTGGGTGAGAGAGACAGAGACAGAGACAGACACAGAGAGACAGACACACACACACACACAAACACACACACACACCCACCCCCACACACCCCCGTGTGCACGTGTGTCTGTGACTCTGTGTGTGTGTGAGATTGAGTGAGAGAGAGAGACAGACCCTGCCAGATCCCTCAGCATTCCATGTGTGTTTGTGTCGGTGGGTGAGAGAGACAGAGACAGAGACAGACACAGAGAGACAGACACACACACACACACAAACACACACACACACCCACCCCCACACACCCCCGTGTGCACGTGTGTCTGTGACTCTGTGTGTGTGTGAGATTGAGTGAGTGAGAGAGAGAGACAGACCGACCCTGCCAGATCCCTCAGCATTCCATGTGTGTTTGTGTCGGTGGGTGAGAGAGACAGAGACAGACACAGAGAGACAGACAGACACACACACACACCCACCCACCCCCATCCACCCTGGTAAAAAAAGGTGGTGGGGGAGCAGGGGAGAAGACACCACTGTGTCCAATGATAGCCTGTGCAGACGCAAAGTCTACAGCTTCTGTGAGATGAAACAAACTCAAGCCACTCAACAATTGTAATTCCACACACATCAAAATAAAGGCACAGAGGTGTGAATGGCTGCACTTCAGCCTTCGGCTTGGAGAGCACACCCATTGTTTCTCCTCAGGCACACCTGTAGCTGACATCTTCCTATTCCCAAGCTTGCCAGGAGGCTTTTCTGCCCGCGGACTTTGGCCACGTCCACAAACCTCGTAACCGGTCTTGAGCGGCGCACGTGGCCTCTGCCTTTGTCGCCCGGTGCAGTCCCATCCGCTCGCTCCCTCCCGGAGAGGGCAGAGCCTCCGAAGGAGACCGTTCAGCTGGATGCGCCAGCCAGCTGGGGCACGCAAAGCCGAGAGGCGCGCTCTCTTTGCCGAGTGCAGGGACGCCCTTGAAGGGCCGAGCGGCCTGCTCCCACTCCCCCTGCAGACTTTTGTGCAGACAGGACAGCGTGACCAGCCTCCCACGACCAGGAGAGCAGTGCAAGTTGAGCCAGCCTCTGAGACCGACCTGGGAGCCAGCCGAGGAAGCCGGCAGCCTTGACGTAGGCAGTGTGCCAGTGACGTAGGCGCCCGTAGGTACGGCCCCACTCCCAGATGATTGGTGGATCACTGGCAGCTTTACATAGCCTCTGACAAGTTGCACTCAGGACGGACCAGGTAGGCAACAGCTGTCCAGCACACCCACCGATCCCAGACAACCTAGGGGAGAGCTGCCAGCGGGCCAGGGCAGCAAGGTCTTTGCCAGGCCTCCTGCTTCAATCTAAACACCAGAGGCTAGGCAGGATGTAGCCGACTCAAGAGGCCGCCTGCATCGCTTCTCGGCCTTTTGGCTAAGATCAAGTGTAGTATCTGTTCTTATCAGTTTAATATCTGATACGTCCCTTATCTGGGGACCATATATTAAATTGATTTTTGGAACAGGGAGATGGAATAGGGGCTTGCTCCGTCCACTCCACGCATCGACCCGGTATTGCAGTGCCTCTGGGAACGGTGCACTCCCCTTCTGGGGAATTTCAAAGTAGCAAAGAAAAGAAAAACGACGAAAGCTCCATCAGGCGGCGGCGGCGGCACAGCAGCACAGACAAGCATGCACGCACATGGAGAGAGAGGAGAGCTGCTTGCTCTACACCTCTCCTGTGTCTGTGTCTGTCTGTCGATACAGCTCACTCACTCACTCACTCACGCAATGTGCAGACAACTCAACAACAGCACGGGCATCATATCTGGGCCGTTTGGCTAAGATCAAGTGCACATCCGGGCTGCAACCAGATCAGGTGCTGCAGGCAAGGCAGCAACTTCATGAGAGATGCCCCTTGGCATTCATTCCTGAAGCAAACTGCTCAACCGGCGCACTCATTCTGATGCCTGCTCACTCGGCTGCTGCCTGCACCAAGCACAGAAGCAGAGTGAAGTGGAGCAGGCCGAAAGACCTTTTCTGTCCCGCCACACTCGCTCCACTTCTCAGGCTCAGGCTTCTCAGCTGCTCCTTGAAGCCAACGGAGGACGCGACGGACGGACGGACGGACGGATGGACGGGCGGGCGAAGGAAGGAAGGAAGGAAGGAAGGAAGGAAGGAAGGAAGGAAGGAACGAACGATATCGAGTCACTGGCTCTGCTGCAATTTCACCAGCAGCCAGCCAGCCTGTCGGACAGGCAGGCTCGTTCAAGTGTGCCAGCAGCCAGGGCACGCGGACGGGAGGGAGGAAGGGAGGGAGGCATCCGATGGAGCCCGGCTACAGAGCAACGGGGCGCCGCCGCCGCCGGCACAACAGGGCCCGGTGCTCCTGCACCCTGCATCCTCCCCGCCTGCACCAGACTGCCAAGACTGCTGCTCTCCTGCCCAGACAGACAGACCAGCTACAAGCATCACCACCTAGCCATAGCATCAGCAAAACTCTGCCTACCTGCCCTGCCCTGGCCTGGCCTGGCCTCCTGGCCTCCTCTGATGCGTCTGCCTGCCCCAGGCCCAAAGCCCCGCCCACCGTTCAAGGTAAGGCAGAGGCACAACCCCCCACTCCACCCACTCAGACCTCCCCAATATACATCGGCAGTGCAGTGCATCTCTAGCCTCGCTCAGAATCACGTCCCAAACCCCAAGATCACTCAAACGTCTCATGCTTACACCTACCTACTCGGCGTCCAGCTTTGGCGCACGTCTCCACAATTGCCACATCCGTCCACGTGCCCCTGCTTCACGCACGGCACTGTGCCTCCCTCCGGCAGGCATTTCGCCGATCCGTTTCCTGTTTCACAACCAAGGCATAATCAGTACCCCTTTCCTTCCACGGCGCGCACACGCGCCCACCCACTCCACCACTGAGCCATGCCGGCCAAAAACGCACCTGCAGAGCAGTGGGGCACAGGGCCGCCGTCAGCCCGCGACACATTTCCCTCCTGCCGTGCCCTCCCTCCTGTTTCTACATCCGTGCACCCACCCCGCTGCAAAACCAGTCAGTCTGCTCAGGCGTCAGCACAGAGGCATAATGAAGGGCCTCGGCCCTTCTCCCTTTACTGCCCTCTGTACAGCTTGGCAGATCCCTCAGCACTCCGTGTGCACGTGTGTCTGTGACTCTGTGTGTGTGTGTGTGTGTGTGAGAGAGAGAGATTGAGTGAGTGAGTGAGTGAGTGAGTGAGTGAGTGAGTGAGTGAGTGAGAGAGAGAGAGACAGACCCTGCCAGATCCCTCAGCATTCCATGTGTGTTTGTGTCGGTGGGTGAGAGAGACAGAGACAGAGACAGACACAGAGAGACAGACACACACACACACACAAACACACACACACACCCACCCCCACACACCCCCGTGTGCACGTGTGTCTGTGACTCTGTGTGTGTGTGAGATTGAGTGAGAGAGAGAGACAGACCCTGCCAGATCCCTCAGCATTCCATGTGTGTTTGTGTCGGTGGGTGAGAGAGACAGAGACAGAGACAGACACAGAGAGACAGACACACACACACACACAAACACACACACACACCCACCCCCACACACCCCCGTGTGCACGTGTGTCTGTGACTCTGTGTGTGTGTGAGATTGAGTGAGTGAGAGAGAGAGACAGACCGACCCTGCCAGATCCCTCAGCATTCCATGTGTGTTTGTGTCGGTGGGTGAGAGAGACAGAGACAGACACAGAGAGACAGACAGACACACACACACACCCACCCACCCCCATCCACCCTGGTAAAAAAAGGTGGTGGGGGAGCAGGGGAGAAGACACCACTGTGTCCAATGATAGCCTGTGCAGACGCAAAGTCTACAGCTTCTGTGAGATGAAACAAACTCAAGCCACTCAACAATTGTAATTCCACACACATCAAAATAAAGGCACAGAGGTGTGAATGGCTGCACTTCAGCCTTCGGCTTGGAGAGCACACCCATTGTTTCTCCTCAGGCACACCTGTAGCTGACATCTTCCTATTCCCAAGCTTGCCAGGAGGCTTTTCTGCCCGCGGACTTTGGCCACGTCCACAAACCTCGTAACCGGTCTTGAGCGGCGCACGTGGCCTCTGCCTTTGTCGCCCGGTGCAGTCCCATCCGCTCGCTCCCTCCCGGAGAGGGCAGAGCCTCCGAAGGAGACCGTTCAGCTGGATGCGCCAGCCAGCTGGGGCACGCAAAGCCGAGAGGCGCGCTCTCTTTGCCGAGTGCAGGGACGCCCTTGAAGGGCCGAGCGGCCTGCTCCCACTCCCCCTGCAGACTTTTGTGCAGACAGGACAGCGTGACCAGCCTCCCACGACCAGGAGAGCAGTGCAAGTTGAGCCAGCCTCTGAGACCGACCTGGGAGCCAGCCGAGGAAGCCGGCAGCCTTGACGTAGGCAGTGTGCCAGTGACGTAGGCGCCCGTAGGTACGGCCCCACTCCCAGATGATTGGTGGATCACTGGCAGCTTTACATAGCCTCTGACAAGTTGCACTCAGGACGGACCAGGTAGGCAACAGCTGTCCAGCACACCCACCGATCCCAGACAACCTAGGGGAGAGCTGCCAGCGGGCCAGGGCAGCAAGGTCTTTGCCAGGCCTCCTGCTTCAATCTAAACACCAGAGGCTAGGCAGGATGTAGCCGACTCAAGAGGCCGCCTGCATCGCTTCTCGGCCTTTTGGCTAAGATCAAGTGTAGTATCTGTTCTTATCAGTTTAATATCTGATACGTCCCTTATCTGGGGACCATATATTAAATTGATTTTTGGAACAGGGAGATGGAATAGGGGCTTGCTCCGTCCACTCCACGCATCGACCCGGTATTGCAGTGCCTCTGGGAACGGTGCACTCCCCTTCTGGGGAATTTCAAAGTAGCAAAGAAAAGAAAAACGACGAAAGCTCCATCAGGCGGCGGCGGCGGCACAGCAGCACAGACAAGCATGCACGCACATGGAGAGAGAGGAGAGCTGCTTGCTCTACACCTCTCCTGTGTCTGTGTCTGTCTGTCGATACAGCTCACTCACTCACTCACTCACGCAATGTGCAGACAACTCAACAACAGCACGGGCATCATATCTGGGCCGTTTGGCTAAGATCAAGTGCACATCCGGGCTGCAACCAGATCAGGTGCTGCAGGCAAGGCAGCAACTTCATGAGAGATGCCCCTTGGCATTCATTCCTGAAGCAAACTGCTCAACCGGCGCACTCATTCTGATGCCTGCTCACTCGGCTGCTGCCTGCACCAAGCACAGAAGCAGAGTGAAGTGGAGCAGGCCGAAAGACCTTTTCTGTCCCGCCACACTCGCTCCACTTCTCAGGCTCAGGCTTCTCAGCTGCTCCTTGAAGCCAACGGAGGACGCGACGGACGGACGGACGGACGGATGGACGGGCGGGCGAAGGAAGGAAGGAAGGAAGGAAGGAAGGAAGGAAGGAACGAACGATATCGAGTCACTGGCTCTGCTGCAATTTCACCAGCAGCCAGCCAGCCTGTCGGACAGGCAGGCTCGTTCAAGTGTGCCAGCAGCCAGGGCACGCGGACGGGAGGGAGGAAGGGAGGGAGGCATCCGATGGAGCCCGGCTACAGAGCAACGGGGCGCCGCCGCCGCCGGCACAACAGGGCCCGGTGCTCCTGCACCCTGCATCCTCCCCGCCTGCACCAGACTGCCAAGACTGCTGCTCTCCTGCCCAGACAGACAGACCAGCTACAAGCATCACCACCTAGCCATAGCATCAGCAAAACTCTGCCTACCTGCCCTGCCCTGGCCTGGCCTGGCCTCCTGGCCTCCTCTGATGCGTCTGCCTGCCCCAGGCCCAAAGCCCCGCCCACCGTTCAAGGTAAGGCAGAGGCACAACCCCCCACTCCACCCACTCAGACCTCCCCAATATACATCGGCAGTGCAGTGCATCTCTAGCCTCGCTCAGAATCACGTCCCAAACCCCAAGATCACTCAAACGTCTCATGCTTACACCTACCTACTCGGCGTCCAGCTTTGGCGCACGTCTCCACAATTGCCACATCCGTCCACGTGCCCCTGCTTCACGCACGGCACTGTGCCTCCCTCCGGCAGGCATTTCGCCGATCCGTTTCCTGTTTCACAACCAAGGCATAATCAGTACCCCTTTCCTTCCACGGCGCGCACACGCGCCCACCCACTCCACCACTGAGCCATGCCGGCCAAAAACGCACCTGCAGAGCAGTGGGGCACAGGGCCGCCGTCAGCCCGCGACACATTTCCCTCCTGCCGTGCCCTCCCTCCTGTTTCTACATCCGTGCACCCACCCCGCTGCAAAACCAGTCAGTCTGCTCAGGCGTCAGCACAGAGGCATAATGAAGGGCCTCGGCCCTTCTCCCTTTACTGCCCTCTGTACAGCTTGGCAGATCCCTCAGCACTCCGTGTGCACGTGTGTCTGTGACTCTGTGTGTGTGTGTGTGTGTGTGAGAGAGAGAGATTGAGTGAGTGAGTGAGTGAGTGAGTGAGTGAGTGAGTGAGTGAGAGAGAGAGAGACAGACCCTGCCAGATCCCTCAGCATTCCATGTGTGTTTGTGTCGGTGGGTGAGAGAGACAGAGACAGAGACAGACACAGAGAGACAGACACACACACACACACAAACACACACACACACCCACCCCCACACACCCCCGTGTGCACGTGTGTCTGTGACTCTGTGTGTGTGTGAGATTGAGTGAGAGAGAGAGACAGACCCTGCCAGATCCCTCAGCATTCCATGTGTGTTTGTGTCGGTGGGTGAGAGAGACAGAGACAGAGACAGACACAGAGAGACAGACACACACACACACACAAACACACACACACACCCACCCCCACACACCCCCGTGTGCACGTGTGTCTGTGACTCTGTGTGTGTGTGAGATTGAGTGAGTGAGAGAGAGAGACAGACCGACCCTGCCAGATCCCTCAGCATTCCATGTGTGTTTGTGTCGGTGGGTGAGAGAGACAGAGACAGACACAGAGAGACAGACAGACACACACACACACCCACCCACCCCCATCCACCCTGGTAAAAAAAGGTGGTGGGGGAGCAGGGGAGAAGACACCACTGTGTCCAATGATAGCCTGTGCAGACGCAAAGTCTACAGCTTCTGTGAGATGAAACAAACTCAAGCCACTCAACAATTGTAATTCCACACACATCAAAATAAAGGCACAGAGGTGTGAATGGCTGCACTTCAGCCTTCGGCTTGGAGAGCACACCCATTGTTTCTCCTCAGGCACACCTGTAGCTGACATCTTCCTATTCCCAAGCTTGCCAGGAGGCTTTTCTGCCCGCGGACTTTGGCCACGTCCACAAACCTCGTAACCGGTCTTGAGCGGCGCACGTGGCCTCTGCCTTTGTCGCCCGGTGCAGTCCCATCCGCTCGCTCCCTCCCGGAGAGGGCAGAGCCTCCGAAGGAGACCGTTCAGCTGGATGCGCCAGCCAGCTGGGGCACGCAAAGCCGAGAGGCGCGCTCTCTTTGCCGAGTGCAGGGACGCCCTTGAAGGGCCGAGCGGCCTGCTCCCACTCCCCCTGCAGACTTTTGTGCAGACAGGACAGCGTGACCAGCCTCCCACGACCAGGAGAGCAGTGCAAGTTGAGCCAGCCTCTGAGACCGACCTGGGAGCCAGCCGAGGAAGCCGGCAGCCTTGACGTAGGCAGTGTGCCAGTGACGTAGGCGCCCGTAGGTACGGCCCCACTCCCAGATGATTGGTGGATCACTGGCAGCTTTACATAGCCTCTGACAAGTTGCACTCAGGACGGACCAGGTAGGCAACAGCTGTCCAGCACACCCACCGATCCCAGACAACCTAGGGGAGAGCTGCCAGCGGGCCAGGGCAGCAAGGTCTTTGCCAGGCCTCCTGCTTCAATCTAAACACCAGAGGCTAGGCAGGATGTAGCCGACTCAAGAGGCCACCTGCATCGCTTCTCGGCCTTTTGGCTAAGATCAAGTGTAGTATCTGTTCTTATCAGTTTAATATCTGATACGTCCCTTATCTGGGGACCATATATTAAATTGATTTTTGGAACAGGGAGATGGAATAGGGGCTTGCTCCGTCCACTCCACGCATCGACCCGGTATTGCAGTGCCTCTGGGAACGGTGCACTCCCCTTCTGGGGAATTTCAAAGTAGCAAAGAAAAGAAAAACGACGAAAGCTCCATCAGGCGGCGGCGGCGGCACAGCAGCACAGACAAGCATGCACGCACATGGAGAGAGAGGAGAGCTGCTTGCTCTACACCTCTCCTGTGTCTGTGTCTGTCTGTCGATACAGCTCACTCACTCACTCACTCACGCAATGTGCAGACAACTCAACAACAGCACGGGCATCATATCTGGGCCGTTTGGCTAAGATCAAGTGCACATCCGGGCTGCAACCAGATCAGGTGCTGCAGGCAAGGCAGCAACTTCATGAGAGATGCCCCTTGGCATTCATTCCTGAAGCAAACTGCTCAACCGGCGCACTCATTCTGATGCCTGCTCACTCGGCTGCTGCCTGCACCAAGCACAGAAGCAGAGTGAAGTGGAGCAGGCCGAAAGACCTTTTCTGTCCCGCCACACTCGCTCCACTTCTCAGGCTCAGGCTTCTCAGCTGCTCCTTGAAGCCAACGGAGGACGCGACGGACGGACGGACGGACGGATGGACGGGCGGGCGAAGGAAGGAAGGAAGGAAGGAAGGAAGGAAGGAAGGAAGGAACGAACGATATCGAGTCACTGGCTCTGCTGCAATTTCACCAGCAGCCAGCCAGCCTGTCGGACAGGCAGGCTCGTTCAAGTGTGCCAGCAGCCAGGGCACGCGGACGGGAGGGAGGAAGGAAGGAAGGGAGGGAGGCATCCGATGGAGCCCGGCTACAGAGCAACGGGGCGCCGCCGCCGCCGGCACAACAGGGCCCGGTGCTCCTGCACCCTGCATCCTCCCCGCCTGCACCAGACTGCCAAGACTGCTGCTCTCCTGCCCAGACAGACAGACCAGCTACAAGCATCACCACCTAGCCATAGCATCAGCAAAACTCTGCCTACCTGCCCTGCCCTGGCCTGGCCTGGCCTCCTGGCCTCCTCTGATGCGTCTGCCTGCCCCAGGCCCAAAGCCCCGCCCACCGTTCAAGGTAAGGCAGAGGCACAACCCCCCACTCCACCCACTCAGACCTCCCCAATATACATCGGCAGTGCAGTGCATCTCTAGCCTCGCTCAGAATCACGTCCCAAACCCCAAGATCACTCAAACGTCTCATGCTTACACCTACCTACTCGGCGTCCAGCTTTGGCGCACGTCTCCACAATTGCCACATCCGTCCACGTGCCCCTGCTTCACGCACGGCACTGTGCCTCCCTCCGGCAGGCATTTCGCCGATCCGTTTCCTGTTTCACAACCAAGGCATAATCAGTACCCCTTTCCTTCCACGGCGCGCACACGCGCCCACCCACTCCACCACTGAGCCATGCCGGCCAAAAACGCACCTGCAGAGCAGTGGGGCACAGGGCCGCCGTCAGCCCGCGACACATTTCCCTCCTGCCGTGCCCTCCCTCCTGTTTCTACATCCGTGCACCCACCCCGCTGCAAAACCAGTCAGTCTGCTCAGGCGTCAGCACAGAGGCATAATGAAGGGCCTCGGCCCTTCTCCCTTTACTGCCCTCTGTACAGCTTGGCAGATCCCTCAGCACTCCGTGTGCACGTGTGTCTGTGACTCTGTGTGTGTGTGTGTGTGTGTGAGAGAGAGAGATTGAGTGAGTGAGTGAGTGAGTGAGTGAGTGAGTGAGTGAGTGAGAGAGAGAGAGACAGACCCTGCCAGATCCCTCAGCATTCCATGTGTGTTTGTGTCGGTGGGTGAGAGAGACAGAGACAGAGACAGACACAGAGAGACAGACACACACACACACACAAACACACACACACACCCACCCCCACACACCCCCGTGTGCACGTGTGTCTGTGACTCTGTGTGTGTGTGAGATTGAGTGAGAGAGAGAGACAGACCCTGCCAGATCCCTCAGCATTCCATGTGTGTTTGTGTCGGTGGGTGAGAGAGACAGAGACAGAGACAGACACAGAGAGACAGACACACACACACACACAAACACACACACACACCCACCCCCACACACCCCCGTGTGCACGTGTGTCTGTGACTCTGTGTGTGTGTGAGATTGAGTGAGTGAGAGAGAGAGACAGACCGACCCTGCCAGATCCCTCAGCATTCCATGTGTGTTTGTGTCGGTGGGTGAGAGAGACAGAGACAGACACAGAGAGACAGACAGACACACACACACACCCACCCACCCCCATCCACCCTGGTAAAAAAAGGTGGTGGGGGAGCAGGGGAGAAGACACCACTGTGTCCAATGATAGCCTGTGCAGACGCAAAGTCTACAGCTTCTGTGAGATGAAACAAACTCAAGCCACTCAACAATTGTAATTCCACACACATCAAAATAAAGGCACAGAGGTGTGAATGGCTGCACTTCAGCCTTCGGCTTGGAGAGCACACCCATTGTTTCTCCTCAGGCACACCTGTAGCTGACATCTTCCTATTCCCAAGCTTGCCAGGAGGCTTTTCTGCCCGCGGACTTTGGCCACGTCCACAAACCTCGTAACCGGTCTTGAGCGGCGCACGTGGCCTCTGCCTTTGTCGCCCGGTGCAGTCCCATCCGCTCGCTCCCTCCCGGAGAGGGCAGAGCCTCCGAAGGAGACCGTTCAGCTGGATGCGCCAGCCAGCTGGGGCACGCAAAGCCGAGAGGCGCGCTCTCTTTGCCGAGTGCAGGGACGCCCTTGAAGGGCCGAGCGGCCTGCTCCCACTCCCCCTGCAGACTTTTGTGCAGACAGGACAGCGTGACCAGCCTCCCACGACCAGGAGAGCAGTGCAAGTTGAGCCAGCCTCTGAGACCGACCTGGGAGCCAGCCGAGGAAGCCGGCAGCCTTGACGTAGGCAGTGTGCCAGTGACGTAGGCGCCCGTAGGTACGGCCCCACTCCCAGATGATTGGTGGATCACTGGCAGCTTTACATAGCCTCTGACAAGTTGCACTCAGGACGGACCAGGTAGGCAACAGCTGTCCAGCACACCCACCGATCCCAGACAACCTAGGGGAGAGCTGCCAGCGGGCCAGGGCAGCAAGGTCTTTGCCAGGCCTCCTGCTTCAATCTAAACACCAGAGGCTAGGCAGGATGTAGCCGACTCAAGAGGCCGCCTGCATCGCTTCTCGGCCTTTTGGCTAAGATCAAGTGTAGTATCTGTTCTTATCAGTTTAATATCTGATACGTCCCTTATCTGGGGACCATATATTAAATTGATTTTTGGAACAGGGAGATGGAATAGGGGCTTGCTCCGTCCACTCCACGCATCGACCCGGTATTGCAGTGCCTCTGGGAACGGTGCACTCCCCTTCTGGGGAATTTCAAAGTAGCAAAGAAAAGAAAAACGACGAAAGCTCCATCAGGCGGCGGCGGCGGCACAGCAGCACAGACAAGCATGCACGCACATGGAGAGAGAGGAGAGCTGCTTGCTCTACACCTCTCCTGTGTCTGTGTCTGTCTGTCGATACAGCTCACTCACTCACTCACTCACGCAATGTGCAGACAACTCAACAACAGCACGGGCATCATATCTGGGCCGTTTGGCTAAGATCAAGTGCACATCCGGGCTGCAACCAGATCAGGTGCTGCAGGCAAGGCAGCAACTTCATGAGAGATGCCCCTTGGCATTCATTCCTGAAGCAAACTGCTCAACCGGCGCACTCATTCTGATGCCTGCTCACTCGGCTGCTGCCTGCACCAAGCACAGAAGCAGAGTGAAGTGGAGCAGGCCGAAAGACCTTTTCTGTCCCGCCACACTCGCTCCACTTCTCAGGCTCAGGCTTCTCAGCTGCTCCTTGAAGCCAACGGAGGACGCGACGGACGGACGGACGGACGGATGGACGGGCGGGCGAAGGAAGGAAGGAAGGAAGGAAGGAAGGAAGGAAGGAAGGAACGAACGATATCGAGTCACTGGCTCTGCTGCAATTTCACCAGCAGCCAGCCAGCCTGTCGGACAGGCAGGCTCGTTCAAGTGTGCCAGCAGCCAGGGCACGCGGACGGGAGGGAGGAAGGAAGGAAGGGAGGGAGGCATCCGATGGAGCCCGGCTACAGAGCAACGGGGCGCCGCCGCCGCCGGCACAACAGGGCCCGGTGCTCCTGCACCCTGCATCCTCCCCGCCTGCACCAGACTGCCAAGACTGCTGCTCTCCTGCCCAGACAGACAGACCAGCTACAAGCATCACCACCTAGCCATAGCATCAGCAAAACTCTGCCTACCTGCCCTGCCCTGGCCTGGCCTGGCCTCCTGGCCTCCTCTGATGCGTCTGCCTGCCCCAGGCCCAAAGCCCCGCCCACCGTTCAAGGTAAGGCAGAGGCACAACCCCCCACTCCACCCACTCAGACCTCCCCAATATACATCGGCAGTGCAGTGCATCTCTAGCCTCGCTCAGAATCACGTCCCAAACCCCAAGATCACTCAAACGTCTCATGCTTACACCTACCTACTCGGCGTCCAGCTTTGGCGCACGTCTCCACAATTGCCACATCCGTCCACGTGCCCCTGCTTCACGCACGGCACTGTGCCTCCCTCCGGCAGGCATTTCGCCGATCCGTTTCCTGTTTCACAACCAAGGCATAATCAGTACCCCTTTCCTTCCACGGCGCGCACACGCGCCCACCCACTCCACCACTGAGCCATGCCGGCCAAAAACGCACCTGCAGAGCAGTGGGGCACAGGGCCGCCGTCAGCCCGCGACACATTTCCCTCCTGCCGTGCCCTCCCTCCTGTTTCTACATCCGTGCACCCACCCCGCTGCAAAACCAGTCAGTCTGCTCAGGCGTCAGCACAGAGGCATAATGAAGGGCCTCGGCCCTTCTCCCTTTACTGCCCTCTGTACAGCTTGGCAGATCCCTCAGCACTCCGTGTGCACGTGTGTCTGTGACTCTGTGTGTGTGTGTGTGTGTGTGAGAGAGAGAGATTGAGTGAGTGAGTGAGTGAGTGAGTGAGTGAGTGAGTGAGTGAGAGAGAGAGAGACAGACCCTGCCAGATCCCTCAGCATTCCATGTGTGTTTGTGTCGGTGGGTGAGAGAGACAGAGACAGAGACAGAGAGACAGACAGACACACACACACACACACACACACACCCACCCACCTCCACACACCCCCGTGTGCACGTGTGTCTGTGACTCTGTGTGTGTGTGAGATTGAGTGAGAGAGAGAGACAGACCCTGCCAGATCCCTCAGCATTCCATGTGTGTTTGTGTCGGTGGGTGAGAGAGACAGAGACAGAGACAGACACAGAGAGACAGACACACACACACACACAAACACACACACACACCCACCCCCACACACCCCCGTGTGCACGTGTGTCTGTGACTCTGTGTGTGTGTGAGATTGAGTGAGTGAGAGAGAGAGACAGACCGACCCTGCCAGATCCCTCAGCATTCCATGTGTGTTTGTGTCGGTGGGTGAGAGAGACAGAGACAGACACAGAGAGACAGACAGACACACACACACACCCACCCACCCCCATCCACCCTGGTAAAAAAAGGTGGTGGGGGAGCAGGGGAGAAGACACCACTGTGTCCAATGATAGCCTGTGCAGACGCAAAGTCTACAGCTTCTGTGAGATGAAACAAACTCAAGCCACTCAACAATTGTAATTCCACACACATCAAAATAAAGGCACAGAGGTGTGAATGGCTGCACTTCAGCCTTCGGCTTGGAGAGCACACCCATTGTTTCTCCTCAGGCACACCTGTAGCTGACATCTTCCTATTCCCAAGCTTGCCAGGAGGCTTTTCTGCCCGCGGACTTTGGCCACGTCCACAAACCTCGTAACCGGTCTTGAGCGGCGCACGTGGCCTCTGCCTTTGTCGCCCGGTGCAGTCCCATCCGCTCGCTCCCTCCCGGAGAGGGCAGAGCCTCCGAAGGAGACCGTTCAGCTGGATGCGCCAGCCAGCTGGGGCACGCAAAGCCGAGAGGCGCGCTCTCTTTGCCGAGTGCAGGGACGCCCTTGAAGGGCCGAGCGGCCTGCTCCCACTCCCCCTGCAGACTTTTGTGCAGACAGGACAGCGTGACCAGCCTCCCACGACCAGGAGAGCAGTGCAAGTTGAGCCAGCCTCTGAGACCGACCTGGGAGCCAGCCGAGGAAGCCGGCAGCCTTGACGTAGGCAGTGTGCCAGTGACGTAGGCGCCCGTAGGTACGGCCCCACTCCCAGATGATTGGTGGATCACTGGCAGCTTTACATAGCCTCTGACAAGTTGCACTCAGGACGGACCAGGTAGGCAACAGCTGTCCAGCACACCCACCGATCCCAGACAACCTAGGGGAGAGCTGCCAGCGGGCCAGGGCAGCAAGGTCTTTGCCAGGCCTCCTGCTTCAATCTAAACACCAGAGGCTAGGCAGGATGTAGCCGACTCAAGAGGCCGCCTGCATCGCTTCTCGGCCTTTTGGCTAAGATCAAGTGTAGTATCTGTTCTTATCAGTTTAATATCTGATACGTCCCTTATCTGGGGACCATATATTAAATTGATTTTTGGAACAGGGAGATGGAATAGGGGCTTGCTCCGTCCACTCCACGCATCGACCCGGTATTGCAGTGCCTCTGGGAACGGTGCACTCCCCTTCTGGGGAATTTCAAAGTAGCAAAGAAAAGAAAAACGACGAAAGCTCCATCAGGCGGCGGCGGCGGCACAGCAGCACAGACAAGCATGCACGCACATGGAGAGAGAGGAGAGCTGCTTGCTCTACACCTCTCCTGTGTCTGTGTCTGTCTGTCGATACAGCTCACTCACTCACTCACTCACGCAATGTGCAGACAACTCAACAACAGCACGGGCATCATATCTGGGCCGTTTGGCTAAGATCAAGTGCACATCCGGGCTGCAACCAGATCAGGTGCTGCAGGCAAGGCAGCAACTTCATGAGAGATGCCCCTTGGCATTCATTCCTGAAGCAAACTGCTCAACCGGCGCACTCATTCTGATGCCTGCTCACTCGGCTGCTGCCTGCACCAAGCACAGAAGCAGAGTGAAGTGGAGCAGGCCGAAAGACCTTTTCTGTCCCGCCACACTCGCTCCACTTCTCAGGCTCAGGCTTCTCAGCTGCTCCTTGAAGCCAACGGAGGACGCGACGGACGGACGGACGGACGGATGGACGGGCGGGCGAAGGAAGGAAGGAAGGAAGGAAGGAAGGAAGGAAGGAAGGAACGAACGATATCGAGTCACTGGCTCTGCTGCAATTTCACCAGCAGCCAGCCAGCCTGTCGGACAGGCAGGCTCGTTCAAGTGTGCCAGCAGCCAGGGCACGCGGACGGGAGGGAGGAAGGAAGGAAGGGAGGGAGGCATCCGATGGAGCCCGGCTACAGAGCAACGGGGCGCCGCCGCCGCCGGCACAACAGGGCCCGGTGCTCCTGCACCCTGCATCCTCCCCGCCTGCACCAGACTGCCAAGACTGCTGCTCTCCTGCCCAGACAGACAGACCAGCTACAAGCATCACCACCTAGCCATAGCATCAGCAAAACTCTGCCTACCTGCCCTGCCCTGGCCTGGCCTGGCCTCCTGGCCTCCTCTGATGCGTCTGCCTGCCCCAGGCCCAAAGCCCCGCCCACCGTTCAAGGTAAGGCAGAGGCACAACCCCCCACTCCACCCACTCAGACCTCCCCAATATACATCGGCAGTGCAGTGCATCTCTAGCCTCGCTCAGAATCACGTCCCAAACCCCAAGATCACTCAAACGTCTCATGCTTACACCTACCTACTCGGCGTCCAGCTTTGGCGCACGTCTCCACAATTGCCACATCCGTCCACGTGCCCCTGCTTCACGCACGGCACTGTGCCTCCCTCCGGCAGGCATTTCGCCGATCCGTTTCCTGTTTCACAACCAAGGCATAATCAGTACCCCTTTCCTTCCACGGCGCGCACACGCGCCCACCCACTCCACCACTGAGCCATGCCGGCCAAAAACGCACCTGCAGAGCAGTGGGGCACAGGGCCGCCGTCAGCCCGCGACACATTTCCCTCCTGCCGTGCCCTCCCTCCTGTTTCTACATCCGTGCACCCACCCCGCTGCAAAACCAGTCAGTCTGCTCAGGCGTCAGCACAGAGGCATAATGAAGGGCCTCGGCCCTTCTCCCTTTACTGCCCTCTGTACAGCTTGGCAGATCCCTCAGCACTCCGTGTGCACGTGTGTCTGTGACTCTGTGTGTGTGTGTGTGTGTGTGAGAGAGAGAGATTGAGTGAGTGAGTGAGTGAGTGAGTGAGTGAGTGAGTGAGTGAGAGAGAGAGAGACAGACCCTGCCAGATCCCTCAGCATTCCATGTGTGTTTGTGTCGGTGGGTGAGAGAGACAGAGACAGAGACAGAGAGACAGACAGACACACACACACACACACACACACACCCACCCACCTCCACACACCCCCGTGTGCACGTGTGTCTGTGACTCTGTGTGTGTGTGAGATTGAGTGAGAGAGAGAGACAGACCCTGCCAGATCCCTCAGCATTCCATGTGTGTTTGTGTCGGTGGGTGAGAGAGACAGAGACAGAGACAGACACAGAGAGACAGACACACACACACACACAAACACACACACACACCCACCCCCACACACCCCCGTGTGCACGTGTGTCTGTGACTCTGTGTGTGTGTGAGATTGAGTGAGTGAGAGAGAGAGACAGACCGACCCTGCCAGATCCCTCAGCATTCCATGTGTGTTTGTGTCGGTGGGTGAGAGAGACAGAGACAGACACAGAGAGACAGACAGACACACACACACACCCACCCACCCCCATCCACCCTGGTAAAAAAAGGTGGTGGGGGAGCAGGGGAGAAGACACCACTGTGTCCAATGATAGCCTGTGCAGACGCAAAGTCTACAGCTTCTGTGAGATGAAACAAACTCAAGCCACTCAACAATTGTAATTCCACACACATCAAAATAAAGGCACAGAGGTGTGAATGGCTGCACTTCAGCCTTCGGCTTGGAGAGCACACCCATTGTTTCTCCTCAGGCACACCTGTAGCTGACATCTTCCTATTCCCAAGCTTGCCAGGAGGCTTTTCTGCCCGCGGACTTTGGCCACGTCCACAAACCTCGTAACCGGTCTTGAGCGGCGCACGTGGCCTCTGCCTTTGTCGCCCGGTGCAGTCCCATCCGCTCGCTCCCTCCCGGAGAGGGCAGAGCCTCCGAAGGAGACCGTTCAGCTGGATGCGCCAGCCAGCTGGGGCACGCAAAGCCGAGAGGCGCGCTCTCTTTGCCGAGTGCAGGGACGCCCTTGAAGGGCCGAGCGGCCTGCTCCCACTCCCCCTGCAGACTTTTGTGCAGACAGGACAGCGTGACCAGCCTCCCACGACCAGGAGAGCAGTGCAAGTTGAGCCAGCCTCTGAGACCGACCTGGGAGCCAGCCGAGGAAGCCGGCAGCCTTGACGTAGGCAGTGTGCCAGTGACGTAGGCGCCCGTAGGTACGGCCCCACTCCCAGATGATTGGTGGATCACTGGCAGCTTTACATAGCCTCTGACAAGTTGCACTCAGGACGGACCAGGTAGGCAACAGCTGTCCAGCACACCCACCGATCCCAGACAACCTAGGGGAGAGCTGCCAGCGGGCCAGGGCAGCAAGGTCTTTGCCAGGCCTCCTGCTTCAATCTAAACACCAGAGGCTAGGCAGGATGTAGCCGACTCAAGAGGCCGCCTGCATCGCTTCTCGGCCTTTTGGCTAAGATCAAGTGTAGTATCTGTTCTTATCAGTTTAATATCTGATACGTCCCTTATCTGGGGACCATATATTAAATTGATTTTTGGAACAGGGAGATGGAATAGGGGCTTGCTCCGTCCACTCCACGCATCGACCCGGTATTGCAGTGCCTCTGGGAACGGTGCACTCCCCTTCTGGGGAATTTCAAAGTAGCAAAGAAAAGAAAAACGACGAAAGCTCCATCAGGCGGCGGCGGCGGCACAGCAGCACAGACAAGCATGCACGCACATGGAGAGAGAGGAGAGCTGCTTGCTCTACACCTCTCCTGTGTCTGTGTCTGTCTGTCGATACAGCTCACTCACTCACTCACTCACGCAATGTGCAGACAACTCAACAACAGCACGGGCATCATATCTGGGCCGTTTGGCTAAGATCAAGTGCACATCCGGGCTGCAACCAGATCAGGTGCTGCAGGCAAGGCAGCAACTTCATGAGAGATGCCCCTTGGCATTCATTCCTGAAGCAAACTGCTCAACCGGCGCACTCATTCTGATGCCTGCTCACTCGGCTGCTGCCTGCACCAAGCACAGAAGCAGAGTGAAGTGGAGCAGGCCGAAAGACCTTTTCTGTCCCGCCACACTCGCTCCACTTCTCAGGCTCAGGCTTCTCAGCTGCTCCTTGAAGCCAACGGAGGACGCGACGGACGGACGGACGGACGGATGGACGGGCGGGCGAAGGAAGGAAGGAAGGAAGGAAGGAAGGAAGGAAGGAAGGAACGAATGATATCGAGTCACTGGCTCTGCTGCAATTTCACCAGCAGCCAGCCAGCCTGTCGGACAGGCAGGCTCGTTCAAGTGTGCCAGCAGCCAGGGCACGCGGACGGGAGGGAGGAAGGAAGGAAGGGAGGGAGGCATCCGATGGAGCCCGGCTACAGAGCAACGGGGCGCCGCCGCCGCCGGCACAACAGGGCCCGGTGCTCCTGCACCCTGCATCCTCCCCGCCTGCACCAGACTGCCAAGACTGCTGCTCTCCTGCCCAGACAGACAGACCAGCTACAAGCATCACCACCTAGCCATAGCATCAGCAAAACTCTGCCTACCTGCCCTGCCCTGGCCTGGCCTGGCCTCCTGGCCTCCTCTGATGCGTCTGCCTGCCCCAGGCCCAAAGCCCCGCCCACCGTTCAAGGTAAGGCAGAGGCACAACCCCCCACTCCACCCACTCAGACCTCCCCAATATACATCGGCAGTGCAGTGCATCTCTAGCCTCGCTCAGAATCACGTCCCAAACCCCAAGATCACTCAAACGTCTCATGCTTACACCTACCTACTCGGCGTCCAGCTTTGGCGCACGTCTCCACAATTGCCACATCCGTCCACGTGCCCCTGCTTCACGCACGGCACTGTGCCTCCCTCCGGCAGGCATTTCGCCGATCCGTTTCCTGTTTCACAACCAAGGCATAATCAGTACCCCTTTCCTTCCACGGCGCGCACACGCGCCCACCCACTCCACCACTGAGCCATGCCGGCCAAAAACGCACCTGCAGAGCAGTGGGGCACAGGGCCGCCGTCAGCCCGCGACACATTTCCCTCCTGCCGTGCCCTCCCTCCTGTTTCTACATCCGTGCACCCACCCCGCTGCAAAACCAGTCAGTCTGCTCAGGCGTCAGCACAGAGGCATAATGAAGGGCCTCGGCCCTTCTCCCTTTACTGCCCTCTGTACAGCTTGGCAGATCCCTCAGCACTCCGTGTGCACGTGTGTCTGTGACTCTGTGTGTGTGTGTGTGTGTGTGAGAGAGAGAGATTGAGTGAGTGAGTGAGTGAGTGAGTGAGTGAGTGAGTGAGTGAGAGAGAGAGAGACAGACCCTGCCAGATCCCTCAGCATTCCATGTGTGTTTGTGTCGGTGGGTGAGAGAGACAGAGACAGAGACAGAGAGACAGACAGACACACACACACACACACACACACACACCCACCCACCTCCACACACCCCCGTGTGCACGTGTGTCTGTGACTCTGTGTGTGTGTGAGATTGAGTGAGAGAGAGAGACAGACCCTGCCAGATCCCTCAGCATTCCATGTGTGTTTGTGTCGGTGGGTGAGAGAGACAGAGACAGAGACAGACACAGAGAGACAGACACACACACACACACAAACACACACACACACCCACCCCCACACACCCCCGTGTGCACGTGTGTCTGTGACTCTGTGTGTGTGTGAGATTGAGTGAGTGAGAGAGAGAGACAGACCGACCCTGCCAGATCCCTCAGCATTCCATGTGTGTTTGTGTCGGTGGGTGAGAGAGACAGAGACAGACACAGAGAGACAGACAGACACACACACACACCCACCCACCCCCATCCACCCTGGTAAAAAAAGGTGGTGGGGGAGCAGGGGAGAAGACACCACTGTGTCCAATGATAGCCTGTGCAGACGCAAAGTCTACAGCTTCTGTGAGATGAAACAAACTCAAGCCACTCAACAATTGTAATTCCACACACATCAAAATAAAGGCACAGAGGTGTGAATGGCTGCACTTCAGCCTTCGGCTTGGAGAGCACACCCATTGTTTCTCCTCAGGCACACCTGTAGCTGACATCTTCCTATTCCCAAGCTTGCCAGGAGGCTTTTCTGCCCGCGGACTTTGGCCACGTCCACAAACCTCGTAACCGGTCTTGAGCGGCGCACGTGGCCTCTGCCTTTGTCGCCCGGTGCAGTCCCATCCGCTCGCTCCCTCCCGGAGAGGGCAGAGCCTCCGAAGGAGACCGTTCAGCTGGATGCGCCAGCCAGCTGGGGCACGCAAAGCCGAGAGGCGCGCTCTCTTTGCCGAGTGCAGGGACGCCCTTGAAGGGCCGAGCGGCCTGCTCCCACTCCCCCTGCAGACTTTTGTGCAGACAGGACAGCGTGACCAGCCTCCCACGACCAGGAGAGCAGTGCAAGTTGAGCCAGCCTCTGAGACCGACCTGGGAGCCAGCCGAGGAAGCCGGCAGCCTTGACGTAGGCAGTGTGCCAGTGACGTAGGCGCCCGTAGGTACGGCCCCACTCCCAGATGATTGGTGGATCACTGGCAGCTTTACATAGCCTCTGACAAGTTGCACTCAGGACGGACCAGGTAGGCAACAGCTGTCCAGCACACCCACCGATCCCAGACAACCTAGGGGAGAGCTGCCAGCGGGCCAGGGCAGCAAGGTCTTTGCCAGGCCTCCTGCTTCAATCTAAACACCAGAGGCTAGGCAGGATGTAGCCGACTCAAGAGGCCGCCTGCATCGCTTCTCGGCCTTTTGGCTAAGATCAAGTGTAGTATCTGTTCTTATCAGTTTAATATCTGATACGTCCCTTATCTGGGGACCATATATTAAATTGATTTTTGGAACAGGGAGATGGAATAGGGGCTTGCTCCGTCCACTCCACGCATCGACCCGGTATTGCAGTGCCTCTGGGAACGGTGCACTCCCCTTCTGGGGAATTTCAAAGTAGCAAAGAAAAGAAAAACGACGAAAGCTCCATCAGGCGGCGGCGGCGGCACAGCAGCACAGACAAGCATGCACGCACATGGAGAGAGAGGAGAGCTGCTTGCTCTACACCTCTCCTGTGTCTGTGTCTGTCTGTCGATACAGCTCACTCACTCACTCACTCACGCAATGTGCAGACAACTCAACAACAGCACGGGCATCATATCTGGGCCGTTTGGCTAAGATCAAGTGCACATCCGGGCTGCAACCAGATCAGGTGCTGCAGGCAAGGCAGCAACTTCATGAGAGATGCCCCTTGGCATTCATTCCTGAAGCAAACTGCTCAACCGGCGCACTCATTCTGATGCCTGCTCACTCGGCTGCTGCCTGCACCAAGCACAGAAGCAGAGTGAAGTGGAGCAGGCCGAAAGACCTTTTCTGTCCCGCCACACTCGCTCCACTTCTCAGGCTCAGGCTTCTCAGCTGCTCCTTGAAGCCAACGGAGGACGCGACGGACGGACGGACGGACGGATGGACGGGCGGGCGAAGGAAGGAAGGAAGGAAGGAAGGAAGGAAGGAAGGAAGGAACGAACGATATCGAGTCACTGGCTCTGCTGCAATTTCACCAGCAGCCAGCCAGCCTGTCGGACAGGCAGGCTCGTTCAAGTGTGCCAGCAGCCAGGGCACGCGGACGGGAGGGAGGAAGGAAGGAAGGGAGGGAGGCATCCGATGGAGCCCGGCTACAGAGCAACGGGGCGCCGCCGCCGCCGGCACAACAGGGCCCGGTGCTCCTGCACCCTGCATCCTCCCCGCCTGCACCAGACTGCCAAGACTGCTGCTCTCCTGCCCAGACAGACAGACCAGCTACAAGCATCACCACCTAGCCATAGCATCAGCAAAACTCTGCCTACCTGCCCTGCCCTGGCCTGGCCTGGCCTCCTGGCCTCCTCTGATGCGTCTGCCTGCCCCAGGCCCAAAGCCCCGCCCACCGTTCAAGGTAAGGCAGAGGCACAACCCCCCACTCCACCCACTCAGACCTCCCCAATATACATCGGCAGTGCAGTGCATCTCTAGCCTCGCTCAGAATCACGTCCCAAACCCCAAGATCACTCAAACGTCTCATGCTTACACCTACCTACTCGGCGTCCAGCTTTGGCGCACGTCTCCACAATTGCCACATCCGTCCACGTGCCCCTGCTTCACGCACGGCACTGTGCCTCCCTCCGGCAGGCATTTCGCCGATCCGTTTCCTGTTTCACAACCAAGGCATAATCAGTACCCCTTTCCTTCCACGGCGCGCACACGCGCCCACCCACTCCACCACTGAGCCATGCCGGCCAAAAACGCACCTGCAGAGCAGTGGGGCACAGGGCCGCCGTCAGCCCGCGACACATTTCCCTCCTGCCGTGCCCTCCCTCCTGTTTCTACATCCGTGCACCCACCCCGCTGCAAAACCAGTCAGTCTGCTCAGGCGTCAGCACAGAGGCATAATGAAGGGCCTCGGCCCTTCTCCCTTTACTGCCCTCTGTACAGCTTGGCAGATCCCTCAGCACTCCGTGTGCACGTGTGTCTGTGACTCTGTGTGTGTGTGTGTGTGTGTGAGAGAGAGAGATTGAGTGAGTGAGTGAGTGAGTGAGTGAGTGAGTGAGTGAGTGAGAGAGAGAGAGACAGACCCTGCCAGATCCCTCAGCATTCCATGTGTGTTTGTGTCGGTGGGTGAGAGAGACAGAGACAGAGACAGAGAGACAGACAGACACACACACACACACACACACACACCCACCCACCTCCACACACCCCCGTGTGCACGTGTGTCTGTGACTCTGTGTGTGTGTGAGATTGAGTGAGAGAGAGAGACAGACCCTGCCAGATCCCTCAGCATTCCATGTGTGTTTGTGTCGGTGGGTGAGAGAGACAGAGACAGAGACAGACACAGAGAGACAGACACACACACACACACAAACACACACACACACCCACCCCCACACACCCCCGTGTGCACGTGTGTCTGTGACTCTGTGTGTGTGTGAGATTGAGTGAGTGAGAGAGAGAGACAGACCGACCCTGCCAGATCCCTCAGCATTCCATGTGTGTTTGTGTCGGTGGGTGAGAGAGACAGAGACAGACACAGAGAGACAGACAGACACACACACACACCCACCCACCCCCATCCACCCTGGTAAAAAAAGGTGGTGGGGGAGCAGGGGAGAAGACACCACTGTGTCCAATGATAGCCTGTGCAGACGCAAAGTCTACAGCTTCTGTGAGATGAAACAAACTCAAGCCACTCAACAATTGTAATTCCACACACATCAAAATAAAGGCACAGAGGTGTGAATGGCTGCACTTCAGCCTTCGGCTTGGAGAGCACACCCATTGTTTCTCCTCAGGCACACCTGTAGCTGACATCTTCCTATTCCCAAGCTTGCCAGGAGGCTTTTCTGCCCGCGGACTTTGGCCACGTCCACAAACCTCGTAACCGGTCTTGAGCGGCGCACGTGGCCTCTGCCTTTGTCGCCCGGTGCAGTCCCATCCGCTCGCTCCCTCCCGGAGAGGGCAGAGCCTCCGAAGGAGACCGTTCAGCTGGATGCGCCAGCCAGCTGGGGCACGCAAAGCCGAGAGGCGCGCTCTCTTTGCCGAGTGCAGGGACGCCCTTGAAGGGCCGAGCGGCCTGCTCCCACTCCCCCTGCAGACTTTTGTGCAGACAGGACAGCGTGACCAGCCTCCCACGACCAGGAGAGCAGTGCAAGTTGAGCCAGCCTCTGAGACCGACCTGGGAGCCAGCCGAGGAAGCCGGCAGCCTTGACGTAGGCAGTGTGCCAGTGACGTAGGCGCCCGTAGGTACGGCCCCACTCCCAGATGATTGGTGGATCACTGGCAGCTTTACATAGCCTCTGACAAGTTGCACTCAGGACGGACCAGGTAGGCAACAGCTGTCCAGCACACCCACCGATCCCAGACAACCTAGGGGAGAGCTGCCAGCGGGCCAGGGCAGCAAGGTCTTTGCCAGGCCTCCTGCTTCAATCTAAACACCAGAGGCTAGGCAGGATGTAGCCGACTCAAGAGGCCGCCTGCATCGCTTCTCGGCCTTTTGGCTAAGATCAAGTGTAGTATCTGTTCTTATCAGTTTAATATCTGATACGTCCCTTATCTGGGGACCATATATTAAATTGATTTTTGGAACAGGGAGATGGAATAGGGGCTTGCTCCGTCCACTCCACGCATCGACCCGGTATTGCAGTGCCTCTGGGAACGGTGCACTCCCCTTCTGGGGAATTTCAAAGTAGCAAAGAAAAGAAAAACGACGAAAGCTCCATCAGGCGGCGGCGGCGGCACAGCAGCACAGACAAGCATGCACGCACATGGAGAGAGAGGAGAGCTGCTTGCTCTACACCTCTCCTGTGTCTGTGTCTGTCTGTCGATACAGCTCACTCACTCACTCACTCACGCAATGTGCAGACAACTCAACAACAGCACGGGCATCATATCTGGGCCGTTTGGCTAAGATCAAGTGCACATCCGGGCTGCAACCAGATCAGGTGCTGCAGGCAAGGCAGCAACTTCATGAGAGATGCCCCTTGGCATTCATTCCTGAAGCAAACTGCTCAACCGGCGCACTCATTCTGATGCCTGCTCACTCGGCTGCTGCCTGCACCAAGCACAGAAGCAGAGTGAAGTGGAGCAGGCCGAAAGACCTTTTCTGTCCCGCCACACTCGCTCCACTTCTCAGGCTCAGGCTTCTCAGCTGCTCCTTGAAGCCAACGGAGGACGCGACGGACGGACGGACGGACGGATGGACGGGCGGGCGAAGGAAGGAAGGAAGGAAGGAAGGAAGGAAGGAAGGAAGGAACGAACGATATCGAGTCACTGGCTCTGCTGCAATTTCACCAGCAGCCAGCCAGCCTGTCGGACAGGCAGGCTCGTTCAAGTGTGCCAGCAGCCAGGGCACGCGGACGGGAGGGAGGAAGGAAGGAAGGGAGGGAGGCATCCGATGGAGCCCGGCTACAGAGCAACGGGGCGCCGCCGCCGCCGGCACAACAGGGCCCGGTGCTCCTGCACCCTGCATCCTCCCCGCCTGCACCAGACTGCCAAGACTGCTGCTCTCCTGCCCAGACAGACAGACCAGCTACAAGCATCACCACCTAGCCATAGCATCAGCAAAACTCTGCCTACCTGCCCTGCCCTGGCCTGGCCTGGCCTCCTGGCCTCCTCTGATGCGTCTGCCTGCCCCAGGCCCAAAGCCCCGCCCACCGTTCAAGGTAAGGCAGAGGCACAACCCCCCACTCCACCCACTCAGACCTCCCCAATATACATCGGCAGTGCAGTGCATCTCTAGCCTCGCTCAGAATCACGTCCCAAACCCCAAGATCACTCAAACGTCTCATGCTTACACCTACCTACTCGGCGTCCAGCTTTGGCGCACGTCTCCACAATTGCCACATCCGTCCACGTGCCCCTGCTTCACGCACGGCACTGTGCCTCCCTCCGGCAGGCATTTCGCCGATCCGTTTCCTGTTTCACAACCAAGGCATAATCAGTACCCCTTTCCTTCCACGGCGCGCACACGCGCCCACCCACTCCACCACTGAGCCATGCCGGCCAAAAACGCACCTGCAGAGCAGTGGGGCACAGGGCCGCCGTCAGCCCGCGACACATTTCCCTCCTGCCGTGCCCTCCCTCCTGTTTCTACATCCGTGCACCCACCCCGCTGCAAAACCAGTCAGTCTGCTCAGGCGTCAGCACAGAGGCATAATGAAGGGCCTCGGCCCTTCTCCCTTTACTGCCCTCTGTACAGCTTGGCAGATCCCTCAGCACTCCGTGTGCACGTGTGTCTGTGACTCTGTGTGTGTGTGTGTGTGTGTGAGAGAGAGAGATTGAGTGAGTGAGTGAGTGAGTGAGTGAGTGAGTGAGTGAGTGAGAGAGAGAGAGACAGACCCTGCCAGATCCCTCAGCATTCCATGTGTGTTTGTGTCGGTGGGTGAGAGAGACAGAGACAGAGACAGAGAGACAGACAGACACACACACACACACACACACACACCCACCCACCTCCACACACCCCCGTGTGCACGTGTGTCTGTGACTCTGTGTGTGTGTGAGATTGAGTGAGAGAGAGAGACAGACCCTGCCAGATCCCTCAGCATTCCATGTGTGTTTGTGTCGGTGGGTGAGAGAGACAGAGACAGAGACAGACACAGAGAGACAGACACACACACACACACAAACACACACACACACCCACCCCCACACACCCCCGTGTGCACGTGTGTCTGTGACTCTGTGTGTGTGTGAGATTGAGTGAGTGAGAGAGAGAGACAGACCGACCCTGCCAGATCCCTCAGCATTCCATGTGTGTTTGTGTCGGTGGGTGAGAGAGACAGAGACAGACACAGAGAGACAGACAGACACACACACACACCCACCCACCCCCATCCACCCTGGTAAAAAAAGGTGGTGGGGGAGCAGGGGAGAAGACACCACTGTGTCCAATGATAGCCTGTGCAGACGCAAAGTCTACAGCTTCTGTGAGATGAAACAAACTCAAGCCACTCAACAATTGTAATTCCACACACATCAAAATAAAGGCACAGAGGTGTGAATGGCTGCACTTCAGCCTTCGGCTTGGAGAGCACACCCATTGTTTCTCCTCAGGCACACCTGTAGCTGACATCTTCCTATTCCCAAGCTTGCCAGGAGGCTTTTCTGCCCGCGGACTTTGGCCACGTCCACAAACCTCGTAACCGGTCTTGAGCGGCGCACGTGGCCTCTGCCTTTGTCGCCCGGTGCAGTCCCATCCGCTCGCTCCCTCCCGGAGAGGGCAGAGCCTCCGAAGGAGACCGTTCAGCTGGATGCGCCAGCCAGCTGGGGCACGCAAAGCCGAGAGGCGCGCTCTCTTTGCCGAGTGCAGGGACGCCCTTGAAGGGCCGAGCGGCCTGCTCCCACTCCCCCTGCAGACTTTTGTGCAGACAGGACAGCGTGACCAGCCTCCCACGACCAGGAGAGCAGTGCAAGTTGAGCCAGCCTCTGAGACCGACCTGGGAGCCAGCCGAGGAAGCCGGCAGCCTTGACGTAGGCAGTGTGCCAGTGACGTAGGCGCCCGTAGGTACGGCCCCACTCCCAGATGATTGGTGGATCACTGGCAGCTTTACATAGCCTCTGACAAGTTGCACTCAGGACGGACCAGGTAGGCAACAGCTGTCCAGCACACCCACCGATCCCAGACAACCTAGGGGAGAGCTGCCAGCGGGCCAGGGCAGCAAGGTCTTTGCCAGGCCTCCTGCTTCAATCTAAACACCAGAGGCTAGGCAGGATGTAGCCGACTCAAGAGGCCGCCTGCATCGCTTCTCGGCCTTTTGGCTAAGATCAAGTGTAGTATCTGTTCTTATCAGTTTAATATCTGATACGTCCCTTATCTGGGGACCATATATTAAATTGATTTTTGGAACAGGGAGATGGAATAGGGGCTTGCTCCGTCCACTCCACGCATCGACCCGGTATTGCAGTGCCTCTGGGAACGGTGCACTCCCCTTCTGGGGAATTTCAAAGTAGCAAAGAAAAGAAAAACGACGAAAGCTCCATCAGGCGGCGGCGGCGGCACAGCAGCACAGACAAGCATGCACGCACATGGAGAGAGAGGAGAGCTGCTTGCTCTACACCTCTCCTGTGTCTGTGTCTGTCTGTCGATACAGCTCACTCACTCACTCACTCACGCAATGTGCAGACAACTCAACAACAGCACGGGCATCATATCTGGGCCGTTTGGCTAAGATCAAGTGCACATCCGGGCTGCAACCAGATCAGGTGCTGCAGGCAAGGCAGCAACTTCATGAGAGATGCCCCTTGGCATTCATTCCTGAAGCAAACTGCTCAACCGGCGCACTCATTCTGATGCCTGCTCACTCGGCTGCTGCCTGCACCAAGCACAGAAGCAGAGTGAAGTGGAGCAGGCCGAAAGACCTTTTCTGTCCCGCCACACTCGCTCCACTTCTCAGGCTCAGGCTTCTCAGCTGCTCCTTGAAGCCAACGGAGGACGCGACGGACGGACGGACGGACGGACGGATGGACGGGCGGGCGAAGGAAGGAAGGAAGGAAGGAAGGAAGGAAGGAAGGAAGGAACGAACGATATCGAGTCACTGGCTCTGCTGCAATTTCACCAGCAGCCAGCCAGCCTGTCGGACAGGCAGGCTCGTTCAAGTGTGCCAGCAGCCAGGGCACGCGGACGGGAGGGAGGAAGGAAGGAAGGGAGGGAGGCATCCGATGGAGCCCGGCTACAGAGCAACGGGGCGCCGCCGCCGCCGGCACAACAGGGCCCGGTGCTCCTGCACCCTGCATCCTCCCCGCCTGCACCAGACTGCCAAGACTGCTGCTCTCCTGCCCAGACAGACAGACCAGCTACAAGCATCACCACCTAGCCATAGCATCAGCAAAACTCTGCCTACCTGCCCTGCCCTGGCCTGGCCTGGCCTCCTGGCCTCCTCTGATGCGTCTGCCTGCCCCAGGCCCAAAGCCCCGCCCACCGTTCAAGGTAAGGCAGAGGCACAACCCCCCACTCCACCCACTCAGACCTCCCCAATATACATCGGCAGTGCAGTGCATCTCTAGCCTCGCTCAGAATCACGTCCCAAACCCCAAGATCACTCAAACGTCTCATGCTTACACCTACCTACTCGGCGTCCAGCTTTGGCGCACGTCTCCACAATTGCCACATCCGTCCACGTGCCCCTGCTTCACGCACGGCACTGTGCCTCCCTCCGGCAGGCATTTCGCCGATCCGTTTCCTGTTTCACAACCAAGGCATAATCAGTACCCCTTTCCTTCCACGGCGCGCACACGCGCCCACCCACTCCACCACTGAGCCATGCCGGCCAAAAACGCACCTGCAGAGCAGTGGGGCACAGGGCCGCCGTCAGCCCGCGACACATTTCCCTCCTGCCGTGCCCTCCCTCCTGTTTCTACATCCGTGCACCCACCCCGCTGCAAAACCAGTCAGTCTGCTCAGGCGTCAGCACAGAGGCATAATGAAGGGCCTCGGCCCTTCTCCCTTTACTGCCCTCTGTACAGCTTGGCAGATCCCTCAGCACTCCGTGTGCACGTGTGTCTGTGACTCTGTGTGTGTGTGTGTGTGTGTGAGAGAGAGAGATTGAGTGAGTGAGTGAGTGAGTGAGTGAGTGAGTGAGTGAGTGAGAGAGAGAGAGACAGACCCTGCCAGATCCCTCAGCATTCCATGTGTGTTTGTGTCGGTGGGTGAGAGAGACAGAGACAGAGACAGAGAGACAGACAGACACACACACACACACACACACACACCCACCCACCTCCACACACCCCCGTGTGCACGTGTGTCTGTGACTCTGTGTGTGTGTGAGATTGAGTGAGAGAGAGAGACAGACCCTGCCAGATCCCTCAGCATTCCATGTGTGTTTGTGTCGGTGGGTGAGAGAGACAGAGACAGAGACAGACACAGAGAGACAGACACACACACACACACAAACACACACACACACCCACCCCCACACACCCCCGTGTGCACGTGTGTCTGTGACTCTGTGTGTGTGTGAGATTGAGTGAGTGAGAGAGAGAGACAGACCGACCCTGCCAGATCCCTCAGCATTCCATGTGTGTTTGTGTCGGTGGGTGAGAGAGACAGAGACAGACACAGAGAGACAGACAGACACACACACACACCCACCCACCCCCATCCACCCTGGTAAAAAAAGGTGGTGGGGGAGCAGGGGAGAAGACACCACTGTGTCCAATGATAGCCTGTGCAGACGCAAAGTCTACAGCTTCTGTGAGATGAAACAAACTCAAGCCACTCAACAATTGTAATTCCACACACATCAAAATAAAGGCACAGAGGTGTGAATGGCTGCACTTCAGCCTTCGGCTTGGAGAGCACACCCATTGTTTCTCCTCAGGCACACCTGTAGCTGACATCTTCCTATTCCCAAGCTTGCCAGGAGGCTTTTCTGCCCGCGGACTTTGGCCACGTCCACAAACCTCGTAACCGGTCTTGAGCGGCGCACGTGGCCTCTGCCTTTGTCGCCCGGTGCAGTCCCATCCGCTCGCTCCCTCCCGGAGAGGGCAGAGCCTCCGAAGGAGACCGTTCAGCTGGATGCGCCAGCCAGCTGGGGCACGCAAAGCCGAGAGGCGCGCTCTCTTTGCCGAGTGCAGGGACGCCCTTGAAGGGCCGAGCGGCCTGCTCCCACTCCCCCTGCAGACTTTTGTGCAGACAGGACAGCGTGACCAGCCTCCCACGACCAGGAGAGCAGTGCAAGTTGAGCCAGCCTCTGAGACCGACCTGGGAGCCAGCCGAGGAAGCCGGCAGCCTTGACGTAGGCAGTGTGCCAGTGACGTAGGCGCCCGTAGGTACGGCCCCACTCCCAGATGATTGGTGGATCACTGGCAGCTTTACATAGCCTCTGACAAGTTGCACTCAGGACGGACCAGGTAGGCAACAGCTGTCCAGCACACCCACCGATCCCAGACAACCTAGGGGAGAGCTGCCAGCGGGCCAGGGCAGCAAGGTCTTTGCCAGGCCTCCTGCTTCAATCTAAACACCAGAGGCTAGGCAGGATGTAGCCGACTCAAGAGGCCGCCTGCATCGCTTCTCGGCCTTTTGGCTAAGATCAAGTGTAGTATCTGTTCTTATCAGTTTAATATCTGATACGTCCCTTATCTGGGGACCATATATTAAATTGATTTTTGGAACAGGGAGATGGAATAGGGGCTTGCTCCGTCCACTCCACGCATCGACCCGGTATTGCAGTGCCTCTGGGAACGGTGCACTCCCCTTCTGGGGAATTTCAAAGTAGCAAAGAAAAGAAAAACGACGAAAGCTCCATCAGGCGGCGGCGGCGGCACAGCAGCACAGACAAGCATGCACGCACATGGAGAGAGAGGAGAGCTGCTTGCTCTACACCTCTCCTGTGTCTGTGTCTGTCTGTCGATACAGCTCACTCACTCACTCACTCACGCAATGTGCAGACAACTCAACAACAGCACGGGCATCATATCTGGGCCGTTTGGCTAAGATCAAGTGCACATCCGGGCTGCAACCAGATCAGGTGCTGCAGGCAAGGCAGCAACTTCATGAGAGATGCCCCTTGGCATTCATTCCTGAAGCAAACTGCTCAACCGGCGCACTCATTCTGATGCCTGCTCACTCGGCTGCTGCCTGCACCAAGCACAGAAGCAGAGTGAAGTGGAGCAGGCCGAAAGACCTTTTCTGTCCCGCCACACTCGCTCCACTTCTCAGGCTCAGGCTTCTCAGCTGCTCCTTGAAGCCAACGGAGGACGCGACGGACGGACGGACGGACGGATGGACGGGCGGGCGAAGGAAGGAAGGAAGGAAGGAAGGAAGGAAGGAAGGAAGGAACGAACGATATCGAGTCACTGGCTCTGCTGCAATTTCACCAGCAGCCAGCCAGCCTGTCGGACAGGCAGGCTCGTTCAAGTGTGCCAGCAGCCAGGGCACGCGGACGGGAGGGAGGAAGGAAGGAAGGGAGGGAGGCATCCGATGGAGCCCGGCTACAGAGCAACGGGGCGCCGCCGCCGCCGGCACAACAGGGCCCGGTGCTCCTGCACCCTGCATCCTCCCCGCCTGCACCAGACTGCCAAGACTGCTGCTCTCCTGCCCAGACAGACAGACCAGCTACAAGCATCACCACCTAGCCATAGCATCAGCAAAACTCTGCCTACCTGCCCTGCCCTGGCCTGGCCTGGCCTCCTGGCCTCCTCTGATGCGTCTGCCTGCCCCAGGCCCAAAGCCCCGCCCACCGTTCAAGGTAAGGCAGAGGCACAACCCCCCACTCCACCCACTCAGACCTCCCCAATATACATCGGCAGTGCAGTGCATCTCTAGCCTCGCTCAGAATCACGTCCCAAACCCCAAGATCACTCAAACGTCTCATGCTTACACCTACCTACTCGGCGTCCAGCTTTGGCGCACGTCTCCACAATTGCCACATCCGTCCACGTGCCCCTGCTTCACGCACGGCACTGTGCCTCCCTCCGGCAGGCATTTCGCCGATCCGTTTCCTGTTTCACAACCAAGGCATAATCAGTACCCCTTTCCTTCCACGGCGCGCACACGCGCCCACCCACTCCACCACTGAGCCATGCCGGCCAAAAACGCACCTGCAGAGCAGTGGGGCACAGGGCCGCCGTCAGCCCGCGACACATTTCCCTCCTGCCGTGCCCTCCCTCCTGTTTCTACATCCGTGCACCCACCCCGCTGCAAAACCAGTCAGTCTGCTCAGGCGTCAGCACAGAGGCATAATGAAGGGCCTCGGCCCTTCTCCCTTTACTGCCCTCTGTACAGCTTGGCAGATCCCTCAGCACTCCGTGTGCACGTGTGTCTGTGACTCTGTGTGTGTGTGTGTGTGTGTGAGAGAGAGAGATTGAGTGAGTGAGTGAGTGAGTGAGTGAGTGAGTGAGTGAGAGAGAGAGAGACAGACCCTGCCAGATCCCTCAGCATTCCATGTGTGTTTGTGTCGGTGGGTGAGAGAGACAGAGACAGAGACAGAGAGACAGACAGACACACACACACACACACACACACACCCACCCACCTCCACACACCCCCGTGTGCACGTGTGTCTGTGACTCTGTGTGTGTGTGAGATTGAGTGAGAGAGAGAGACAGACCCTGCCAGATCCCTCAGCATTCCATGTGTGTTTGTGTCGGTGGGTGAGAGAGACAGAGACAGAGACAGACACAGAGAGACAGACACACACACACACACAAACACACACACACACCCACCCCCACACACCCCCGTGTGCACGTGTGTCTGTGACTCTGTGTGTGTGTGAGATTGAGTGAGTGAGAGAGAGAGACAGACCGACCCTGCCAGATCCCTCAGCATTCCATGTGTGTTTGTGTCGGTGGGTGAGAGAGACAGAGACAGACACAGAGAGACAGACAGACACACACACACACCCACCCACCCCCATCCACCCTGGTAAAAAAAGGTGGTGGGGGAGCAGGGGAGAAGACACCACTGTGTCCAATGATAGCCTGTGCAGACGCAAAGTCTACAGCTTCTGTGAGATGAAACAAACTCAAGCCACTCAACAATTGTAATTCCACACACATCAAAATAAAGGCACAGAGGTGTGAATGGCTGCACTTCAGCCTTCGGCTTGGAGAGCACACCCATTGTTTCTCCTCAGGCACACCTGTAGCTGACATCTTCCTATTCCCAAGCTTGCCAGGAGGCTTTTCTGCCCGCGGACTTTGGCCACGTCCACAAACCTCGTAACCGGTCTTGAGCGGCGCACGTGGCCTCTGCCTTTGTCGCCCGGTGCAGTCCCATCCGCTCGCTCCCTCCCGGAGAGGGCAGAGCCTCCGAAGGAGACCGTTCAGCTGGATGCGCCAGCCAGCTGGGGCACGCAAAGCCGAGAGGCGCGCTCTCTTTGCCGAGTGCAGGGACGCCCTTGAAGGGCCGAGCGGCCTGCTCCCACTCCCCCTGCAGACTTTTGTGCAGACAGGACAGCGTGACCAGCCTCCCACGACCAGGAGAGCAGTGCAAGTTGAGCCAGCCTCTGAGACCGACCTGGGAGCCAGCCGAGGAAGCCGGCAGCCTTGACGTAGGCAGTGTGCCAGTGACGTAGGCGCCCGTAGGTACGGCCCCACTCCCAGATGATTGGTGGATCACTGGCAGCTTTACATAGCCTCTGACAAGTTGCACTCAGGACGGACCAGGTAGGCAACAGCTGTCCAGCACACCCACCGATCCCAGACAACCTAGGGGAGAGCTGCCAGCGGGCCAGGGCAGCAAGGTCTTTGCCAGGCCTCCTGCTTCAATCTAAACACCAGAGGCTAGGCAGGATGTAGCCGACTCAAGAGGCCGCCTGCATCGCTTCTCGGCCTTTTGGCTAAGATCAAGTGTAGTATCTGTTCTTATCAGTTGGTGAGATCTGGCGATGAGGCATTTTGCCAGATGAACTGGACAGTCTGCTCAGGGAACCACCCCACTGTGTCCATCACGTCCTTCTCCTGCAGTGCCTGCAGGACACTTCGTGCCGACCACTGCCTGATGGCCTTGTGGTCAAAGGCGTTCTCCTGGAAGAACTTTGCTACGTGGGATAGGTATGCCGGCAACGACCAGCTGACTGGGGCGTTGCGCGGGAGTGGGGCCAGACCCATCCTTCGCAGCCAGGGCGACAAGTAGAACCTGGGCACATAGTGGTACTTGGTGCCCACATACCTGGGCTCTACACACAACCTGATGCAGCCACATACGAAGCTGGCCATCAGGGTGAGGGCGACATTGGGGACGTTCTTGCCCCCGTTGTCCAGGGACTTGTGCATGGCGGTCCGTCTCACCCGCTCCATCTTGGATCCCCAGACGAATCTGAAGACAGCCCGGGTGATTTCCGAGCTGTAGGAGCGGGGGACGGGCCAGACCTGCGCCAAGTACAGCAGCCCTGAGAGCACCTCACACCTGATGACCAGGTTCTTGCCCGTTATCGACAGGGAGCGCCCTCCCCACAGTCCCAGTTTCTGTTTCACCTTGGCAGTCCGCTCCTGCCAGTTCTTGTTGCACGCCTCCGCCCCTCCGAACCAGATCCCCAACACCTTCACGTGGTCAGACCTGATGGTGAAGGGGACGCTGGATCGGTCGGGCCAGTTGCCAAAGAGCATGGCTTCGCTCTTCGTGCGGTTGACCCTGGCCCCCGACGCTAGCTCGAACTGTTCGCAGGTGCCAATCAACCTGCGAACTGACCTCGGATCAGAGCAGAAGACGGTGACGTCGTCCATGTACAGGGAGGTTTTCACTTGGGTCCCTCCACTGCCTGGCAGCGTCACCCCTCTTATGCCCTCATCCCTCCTGATGGCTTCCACAAAGGGTTCTATGCAGCAGACAAACAAGACAGGGGAGAGGGGGCAGCCCTGCCTGACTCCAGACCTGATGGGGAAGCTGTCTGTTTCCCACCCGTTGACCTGGACTGCACTACGGATGTCTGTGTAGAGCAGTCTGATCCAATTCCGGATTCCCTCCCCAAATCCCATTTTGGAGAGCACGTCCGCCATGTACGTGTGCGATATCCTGTCGAAGGCTTTCTCCTGGTCCAAGCTGACCAGGCAGGCGTCCACCCCCCTGTCCTGCACGTAGGCGATGGTGTCCCTCAGCAGCGCGAGGCTGTCTGAGATCTTCCTGCCCGGTACAGCACAGGTTTGGTCCGGGTGGATCACCTGTCCCAGAGCAGACTTGACCCTGTTGGAGAGGGGCCCTCCCAGTCAGAGCCCTCCTGTACGCCCGGAACGTCATCTCCGCACCCCACTGCCCACGGGAGGACTGCAGTGAGGAGGAGTCTGTGACCCACCTCTTTGCACACTGCCAGTTCGCAAAGAGGGTGTGGAGGAGGATGGACGGGCTAGTGTCACGTTTCATCCCCAGCAGCTGCGTGACAGAGGACTCTCTGATCTACGGGCTGTTCCCGGGGACGCACACGGAGACCAACATCCGGTGCTGCTGGCAGATCATCAACTCGGTGAAAGACGCTCTTTGGTCAGCCCGAAACTTGATCATCTACCAGCACATGGAGATGTCCGTGGGAGAATGCTGCCGACTGGCACACTCTCGGCTGCAGGAGTACGTGCTGAGGGACGCACTGAAACTCGGTGCAGCCACCGCAAGGGCCCGGTGGGGAAGGACCACAGTATAGGTTTCTCCACCCGTGGGAGTGGGAGGGGTCGGTGGGCGAGGAGTATACCCCTCAACAATGAGATGCAAAGCTGAACTACTGGAGTGCCACATGGGTGGCTATAAACACGGGTATTTTACTGAGTATAATGGAAACGTATGTAAAGGATGAAAAGTTATTGAATGGTTTACTGTATATATTTATTTTTGAATAAAGTATATTTTGAAATTAAAAAAAAAAAAAAAAATCTGTTCTTATCAGTTTAATATCTGATACGTCCCTTATCTGGGGACCATATATTAAATTGATTTTTGGAACAGGGAGATGGAATAGGGGCTTGCTCCGTCCACTCCACGCATCGACCCGGTATTGCAGTGCCTCTGGGAACGGTGCACTCCCCTTCTGGGGAATTTCAAAGTAGCAAAGAAAAGAAAAACGACGAAAGCTCCATCAGGCGGCGGCGGCGGCACAGCAGCACAGACAAGCATGCACGCACATGGAGAGAGAGGAGAGCTGCTTGCTCTACACCTCTCCTGTGTCTGTGTCTGTCTGTCGATACAGCTCACTCACTCACTCACTCACGCAATGTGCAGACAACTCAACAACAGCACGGGCATCATATCTGGGCCGTTTGGCTAAGATCAAGTGCACATCCGGGCTGCAACCAGATCAGGTGCTGCAGGCAAGGCAGCAACTTCATGAGAGATGCCCCTTGGCATTCATTCCTGAAGCAAACTGCTCAACCGGCGCACTCATTCTGATGCCTGCTCACTCGGCTGCTGCCTGCACCAAGCACAGAAGCAGAGTGAAGTGGAGCAGGCCGAAAGACCTTTTCTGTCCCGCCACACTCGCTCCACTTCTCAGGCTCAGGCTTCTCAGCTGCTCCTTGAAGCCAACGGAGGACGCGACGGACGGACGGACGGACGGATGGACGGGCGGGCGAAGGAAGGAAGGAAGGAAGGAAGGAAGGAAGGAAGGAAGGAACGAACGATATCGAGTCACTGGCTCTGCTGCAATTTCACCAGCAGCCAGCCAGCCTGTCGGACAGGCAGGCTCGTTCAAGTGTGCCAGCAGCCAGGGCACGCGGACGGGAGGGAGGAAGGAAGGAAGGGAGGGAGGCATCCGATGGAGCCCGGCTACAGAGCAACGGGGCGCCGCCGCCGCCGGCACAACAGGGCCCGGTGCTCCTGCACCCTGCATCCTCCCCGCCTGCACCAGACTGCCAAGACTGCTGCTCTCCTGCCCAGACAGACAGACCAGCTACAAGCATCACCACCTAGCCATAGCATCAGCAAAACTCTGCCTACCTGCCCTGCCCTGGCCTGGCCTGGCCTCCTGGCCTCCTCTGATGCGTCTGCCTGCCCCAGGCCCAAAGCCCCGCCCACCGTTCAAGGTAAGGCAGAGGCACAACCCCCCACTCCACCCACTCAGACCTCCCCAATATACATCGGCAGTGCAGTGCATCTCTAGCCTCGCTCAGAATCACGTCCCAAACCCCAAGATCACTCAAACGTCTCATGCTTACACCTACCTACTCGGCGTCCAGCTTTGGCGCACGTCTCCACAATTGCCACATCCGTCCACGTGCCCCTGCTTCACGCACGGCACTGTGCCTCCCTCCGGCAGGCATTTCGCCGATCCGTTTCCTGTTTCACAACCAAGGCATAATCAGTACCCCTTTCCTTCCACGGCGTGCACACGCGCCCACCCACTCCACCACTGAGCCATGCCGGCCAAAAACGCACCTGCAGAGCAGTGGGGCACAGGGCCGCCGTCAGCCCGCGACACATTTCCCTCCTGCCGTGCCCTCCCTCCTGTTTCTACATCCGTGCACCCACCCCGCTGCAAAACCAGTCAGTCTGCTCAGGCGTCAGCACAGAGGCATAATGAAGGGCCTCGGCCCTTCTCCCTTTACTGCCCTCTGTACAGCTTGGCAGATCCCTCAGCACTCCGTGTGCACGTGTGTCTGTGACTCTGTGTGTGTGTGTGTGTGTGTGAGAGAGAGAGATTGAGTGAGTGAGTGAGTGAGTGAGTGAGTGAGTGAGTGAGTGAGAGAGAGAGAGACAGACCCTGCCAGATCCCTCAGCATTCCATGTGTGTTTGTGTCGGTGGGTGAGAGAGACAGAGACAGAGACAGAGAGACAGACAGACACACACACACACACACACACACACACCCACCCACCTCCACACACCCCCGTGTGCACGTGTGTCTGTGACTCTGTGTGTGTGTGAGATTGAGTGAGAGAGAGAGACAGACCCTGCCAGATCCCTCAGCATTCCATGTGTGTTTGTGTCGGTGGGTGAGAGAGACAGAGACAGAGACAGACACAGAGAGACAGACACACACACACACACAAACACACACACACACCCACCCCCACACACCCCCGTGTGCACGTGTGTCTGTGACTCTGTGTGTGTGTGAGATTGAGTGAGTGAGAGAGAGAGACAGACCGACCCTGCCAGATCCCTCAGCATTCCATGTGTGTTTGTGTCGGTGGGTGAGAGAGACAGAGACAGACACAGAGAGACAGACAGACACACACACACACCCACCCACCCCCATCCACCCTGGTAAAAAAAGGTGGTGGGGGAGCAGGGGAGAAGACACCACTGTGTCCAATGATAGCCTGTGCAGACGCAAAGTCTACAGCTTCTGTGAGATGAAACAAACTCAAGCCACTCAACAATTGTAATTCCACACACATCAAAATAAAGGCACAGAGGTGTGAATGGCTGCACTTCAGCCTTCGGCTTGGAGAGCACACCCATTGTTTCTCCTCAGGCACACCTGTAGCTGACATCTTCCTATTCCCAAGCTTGCCAGGAGGCTTTTCTGCCCGCGGACTTTGGCCACGTCCACAAACCTCGTAACCGGTCTTGAGCGGCGCACGTGGCCTCTGCCTTTGTCGCCCGGTGCAGTCCCATCCGCTCGCTCCCTCCCGGAGAGGGCAGAGCCTCCGAAGGAGACCGTTCAGCTGGATGCGCCAGCCAGCTGGGGCACGCAAAGCCGAGAGGCGCGCTCTCTTTGCCGAGTGCAGGGACGCCCTTGAAGGGCCGAGCGGCCTGCTCCCACTCCCCCTGCAGACTTTTGTGCAGACAGGACAGCGTGACCAGCCTCCCACGACCAGGAGAGCAGTGCAAGTTGAGCCAGCCTCTGAGACCGACCTGGGAGCCAGCCGAGGAAGCCGGCAGCCTTGACGTAGGCAGTGTGCCAGTGACGTAGGCGCCCGTAGGTACGGCCCCACTCCCAGATGATTGGTGGATCACTGGCAGCTTTACATAGCCTCTGACAAGTTGCACTCAGGACGGACCAGGTAGGCAACAGCTGTCCAGCACACCCACCGATCCCAGACAACCTAGGGGAGAGCTGCCAGCGGGCCAGGGCAGCAAGGTCTTTGCCAGGCCTCCTGCTTCAATCTAAACACCAGAGGCTAGGCAGGATGTAGCCGACTCAAGAGGCCGCCTGCATCGCTTCTCGGCCTTTTGGCTAAGATCAAGTGTAGTATCTGTTCTTATCAGTTTAATATCTGATACGTCCCTTATCTGGGGACCATATATTAAATTGATTTTTGGAACAGGGAGATGGAATAGGGGCTTGCTCCGTCCACTCCACGCATCGACCCGGTATTGCAGTGCCTCTGGGAACGGTGCACTCCCCTTCTGGGGAATTTCAAAGTAGCAAAGAAAAGAAAAATGACGAAAGCTCCATCAGGCGGCGGCGGCGGCACAGCAGCACAGACAAGCATGCACGCACATGGAGAGAGAGGAGAGCTGCTTGCTCTACACCTCTCCTGTGTCTGTGTCTGTCTGTCGATACAGCTCACTCACTCACTCACTCACGCAATGTGCAGACAACTCAACAACAGCACGGGCATCATATCTGGGCCGTTTGGCTAAGATCAAGTGCACATCCGGGCTGCAACCAGATCAGGTGCTGCAGGCAAGGCAGCAACTTCATGAGAGATGCCCCTTGGCATTCATTCCTGAAGCAAACTGCTCAACCGGCGCACTCATTCTGATGCCTGCTCACTCGGCTGCTGCCTGCACCAAGCACAGAAGCAGAGTGAAGTGGAGCAGGCCGAAAGACCTTTTCTGTCCCGCCACACTCGCTCCACTTCTCAGGCTCAGGCTTCTCAGCTGCTCCTTGAAGCCAACGGAGGACGCGACGGACGGACGGACGGATGGACGGGCGGGCGAAGGAAGGAAGGAAGGAAGGAACGAAGGAAGGAAGGAAGGAACGAACGATATCGAGTCACTGGCTCTGCTGCAATTTCACCAGCAGCCAGCCAGCCTGTCGGACAGGCAGGCTCGTTCAAGTGTGCCAGCAGCCAGGGCACGCGGACGGGAGGGAGGAAGGAAGGAAGGGAGGGAGGCATCCGATGGAGCCCGGCTACAGAGCAACGGGGCGCCGCCGCCGCCGGCACAACAGGGCCCGGTGCTCCTGCACCCTGCATCCTCCCCGCCTGCACCAGACTGCCAAGACTGCTGCTCTCCTGCCCAGACAGACAGACCAGCTACAAGCATCACCACCTAGCCATAGCATCAGCAAAACTCTGCCTACCTGCCCTGCCCTGGCCTGGCCTGGCCTCCTGGCCTCCTCTGATGCGTCTGCCTGCCCCAGGCCCAAAGCCCCGCCCACCGTTCAAGGTAAGGCAGAGGCACAACCCCCCACTCCACCCACTCAGACCTCCCCAATATACATCGGCAGTGCAGTGCATCTCTAGCCTCGCTCAGAATCACGTCCCAAACCCCAAGATCACTCAAACGTCTCATGCTTACACCTACCTACTCGGCGTCCAGCTTTGGCGCACGTCTCCACAATTGCCACATCCGTCCACGTGCCCCTGCTTCACGCACGGCACTGTGCCTCCCTCCGGCAGGCATTTCGCCGATCCGTTTCCTGTTTCACAACCAAGGCATAATCAGTACCCCTTTCCTTCCACGGCGCGCACACGCGCCCACCCACTCCACCACTGAGCCATGCCGGCCAAAAACGCACCTGCAGAGCAGTGGGGCACAGGGCCGCCGTCAGCCCGCGACACATTTCCCTCCTGCCGTGCCCTCCCTCCTGTTTCTACATCCGTGCACCCACCCCGCTGCAAAACCAGTCAGTCTGCTCAGGCGTCAGCACAGAGGCATAATGAAGGGCCTCGGCCCTTCTCCCTTTACTGCCCTCTGTACAGCTTGGCAGATCCCTCAGCACTCCGTGTGCACGTGTGTCTGTGACTCTGTGTGTGTGTGTGTGTGTGAGAGAGAGAGATTGAGTGAGTGAGTGAGTGAGTGAGTGAGTGAGTGAGAGAGAGAGAGACAGACCCTGCCAGATCCCTCAGCATTCCATGTGTGTTTGTGTCGGTGGGTGAGAGAGACAGAGACAGAGACAGAGAGACAGACAGACACACACACACACACACACACACACACACCCACCTCCACACACCCCCGTGTGCACGTGTGTCTGTGACTCTGTGTGTGTGTGAGATTGAGTGAGAGAGAGAGACAGACCCTGCCAGATCCCTCAGCATTCCATGTGTGTTTGTGTCGGTGGGTGAGAGAGACAGAGACAGAGACAGACACAGAGAGACAGACACACACACACACACAAACACACACACACACCCACCCCCACACACCCCCGTGTGCACGTGTGTCTGTGACTCTGTGTGTGTGTGAGATTGAGTGAGTGAGAGAGAGAGACAGACCGACCCTGCCAGATCCCTCAGCATTCCATGTGTGTTTGTGTCGGTGGGTGAGAGAGACAGAGACAGACACAGAGAGACAGACAGACACACACACACACCCACCCACCCCCATCCACCCTGGTAAAAAAAGGTGGTGGGGGAGCAGGGGAGAAGACACCACTGTGTCCAATGATAGCCTGTGCAGACGCAAAGTCTACAGCTTCTGTGAGATGAAACAAACTCAAGCCACTCAACAATTGTAATTCCACACACATCAAAATAAAGGCACAGAGGTGTGAATGGCTGCACTTCAGCCTTCGGCTTGGAGAGCACACCCATTGTTTCTCCTCAGGCACACCTGTAGCTGACATCTTCCTATTCCCAAGCTTGCCAGGAGGCTTTTCTGCCCGCGGACTTTGGCCACGTCCACAAACCTCGTAACCGGTCTTGAGCGGCGCACGTGGCCTCTGCCTTTGTCGCCCGGTGCAGTCCCATCCGCTCGCTCCCTCCCGGAGAGGGCAGAGCCTCCGAAGGAGACCGTTCAGCTGGATGCGCCAGCCAGCTGGGGCACGCAAAGCCGAGAGGCGCGCTCTCTTTGCCGAGTGCAGGGACGCCCTTGAAGGGCCGAGCGGCCTGCTCCCACTCCCCCTGCAGACTTTTGTGCAGACAGGACAGCGTGACCAGCCTCCCACGACCAGGAGAGCAGTGCAAGTTGAGCCAGCCTCTGAGACCGACCTGGGAGCCAGCCGAGGAAGCCGGCAGCCTTGACGTAGGCAGTGTGCCAGTGACGTAGGCGCCCGTAGGTACGGCCCCACTCCCAGATGATTGGTGGATCACTGGCAGCTTTACATAGCCTCTGACAAGTTGCACTCAGGACGGACCAGGTAGGCAACAGCTGTCCAGCACACCCACCGATCCCAGACAACCTAGGGGAGAGCTGCCAGCGGGCCAGGGCAGCAAGGTCTTTGCCAGGCCTCCTGCTTCAATCTAAACACCAGAGGCTAGGCAGGATGTAGCCGACTCAAGAGGCCGCCTGCATCGCTTCTCGGCCTTTTGGCTAAGATCAAGTGTAGTATCTGTTCTTATCAGTTTAATATCTGATACGTCCCTTATCTGGGGACCATATATTAAATTGATTTTTGGAACAGGGAGATGGAATAGGGGCTTGCTCCGTCCACTCCACGCATCGACCCGGTATTGCAGTGCCTCTGGGAACGGTGCACTCCCCTTCTGGGGAATTTCAAAGTAGCAAAGAAAAGAAAAACGACGAAAGCTCCATCAGGCGGCGGCGGCGGCACAGCAGCACAGACAAGCATGCACGCACATGGAGAGAGAGGAGAGCTGCTTGCTCTACACCTCTCCTGTGTCTGTGTCTGTCTGTCGATACAGCTCACTCACTCACTCACTCACGCAATGTGCAGACAACTCAACAACAGCACGGGCATCATATCTGGGCCGTTTGGCTAAGATCAAGTGCACATCCGGGCTGCAACCAGATCAGGTGCTGCAGGCAAGGCAGCAACTTCATGAGAGATGCCCCTTGGCATTCATTCCTGAAGCAAACTGCTCAACCGGCGCACTCATTCTGATGCCTGCTCACTCGGCTGCTGCCTGCACCAAGCACAGAAGCAGAGTGAAGTGGAGCAGGCCGAAAGACCTTTTCTGTCCCGCCACACTCGCTCCACTTCTCAGGCTCAGGCTTCTCAGCTGCTCCTTGAAGCCAACGGAGGACGCGACGGACGGACGGACGGACGGATGGACGGGCGGGCGAAGGAAGGAAGGAAGGAAGGAAGGAAGGAAGGAAGGAAGGAAGGAACGAACGATATCGAGTCACTGGCTCTGCTGCAATTTCACCAGCAGCCAGCCAGCCTGTCGGACAGGCAGGCTCGTTCAAGTGTGCCAGCAGCCAGGGCACGCGGACGGGAGGGAGGAAGGAAGGAAGGGAGGGAGGCATCCGATGGAGCCCGGCTACAGAGCAACGGGGCGCCGCCGCCGCCGGCACAACAGGGCCCGGTGCTCCTGCACCCTGCATCCTCCCCGCCTGCACCAGACTGCCAAGACTGCTGCTCTCCTGCCCAGACAGACAGACCAGCTACAAGCATCACCACCTAGCCATAGCATCAGCAAAACTCTGCCTACCTGCCCTGCCCTGGCCTGGCCTGGCCTCCTGGCCTCCTCTGATGCGTCTGCCTGCCCCAGCCCCAAAGCCCCGCCCACCGTTCAAGGTAAGGCAGAGGCACAACCCCCCACTCCACCCACTCAGACCTCCCCAATATACATCGGCAGTGCAGTGCATCTCTAGCCTCGCTCAGAATCACGTCCCAAACCCCAAGATCACTCAAACGTCTCATGCTTACACCTACCTACTCGGCGTCCAGCTTTGGCGCACGTCTCCACAATTGCCACATCCGTCCACGTGCCCCTGCTTCACGCACGGCACTGTGCCTCCCTCCGGCAGGCATTTCGCCGATCCGTTTCCTGTTTCACAACCAAGGCATAATCAGTACCCCTTTCCTTCCACGGCGCGCACACGCGCCCACCCACTCCACCACTGAGCCATGCCGGCCAAAAACGCACCTGCAGAGCAGTGGGGCACAGGGCCGCCGTCAGCCCGCGACACATTTCCCTCCTGCCGTGCCCTCCCTCCTGTTTCTACATCCGTGCACCCACCCCGCTGCAAAACCAGTCAGTCTGCTCAGGCGTCAGCACAGAGGCATAATGAAGGGCCTCGGCCCTTCTCCCTTTACTGCCCTCTGTACAGCTTGGCAGATCCCTCAGCACTCCGTGTGCACGTGTGTCTGTGACTCTGTGTGTGTGTGTGTGTGTGTGAGAGAGAGAGATTGAGTGAGTGAGTGAGTGAGTGAGTGAGTGAGTGAGTGAGTGAGAGAGAGAGAGACAGACCCTGCCAGATCCCTCAGCATTCCATGTGTGTTTGTGTCGGTGGGTGAGAGAGACAGAGACAGAGACAGAGAGACAGACAGACACACACACACACACACACACACACCCACCCACCTCCACACACCCCCGTGTGCACGTGTGTCTGTGACTCTGTGTGTGTGTGAGATTGAGTGAGAGAGAGAGACAGACCCTGCCAGATCCCTCAGCATTCCATGTGTGTTTGTGTCGGTGGGTGAGAGAGACAGAGACAGAGACAGACACAGAGAGACAGACACACACACACACACAAACACACACACACACCCACCCCCACACACCCCCGTGTGCACGTGTGTCTGTGACTCTGTGTGTGTGTGAGATTGAGTGAGTGAGAGAGAGAGACAGACCGACCCTGCCAGATCCCTCAGCATTCCATGTGTGTTTGTGTCGGTGGGTGAGAGAGACAGAGACAGACACAGAGAGACAGACAGACACACACACACACCCACCCACCCCCATCCACCCTGGTAAAAAAAGGTGGTGGGGGAGCAGGGGAGAAGACACCACTGTGTCCAATGATAGCCTGTGCAGACGCAAAGTCTACAGCTTCTGTGAGATGAAACAAACTCAAGCCACTCAACAATTGTAATTCCACACACATCAAAATAAAGGCACAGAGGTGTGAATGGCTGCACTTCAGCCTTCGGCTTGGAGAGCACACCCATTGTTTCTCCTCAGGCACACCTGTAGCTGACATCTTCCTATTCCCAAGCTTGCCAGGAGGCTTTTCTGCCCGCGGACTTTGGCCACGTCCACAAACCTCGTAACCGGTCTTGAGCGGCGCACGTGGCCTCTGCCTTTGTCGCCCGGTGCAGTCCCATCCGCTCGCTCCCTCCCGGAGAGGGCAGAGCCTCCGAAGGAGACCGTTCAGCTGGATGCGCCAGCCAGCTGGGGCACGCAAAGCCGAGAGGCGCGCTCTCTTTGCCGAGTGCAGGGACGCCCTTGAAGGGCCGAGCGGCCTGCTCCCACTCCCCCTGCAGACTTTTGTGCAGACAGGACAGCGTGACCAGCCTCCCACGACCAGGAGAGCAGTGCAAGTTGAGCCAGCCTCTGAGACCGACCTGGGAGCCAGCCGAGGAAGCCGGCAGCCTTGACGTAGGCAGTGTGCCAGTGACGTAGGCGCCCGTAGGTACGGCCCCACTCCCAGATGATTGGTGGATCACTGGCAGCTTTACATAGCCTCTGACAAGTTGCACTCAGGACGGACCAGGTAGGCAACAGCTGTCCAGCACACCCACCGATCCCAGACAACCTAGGGGAGAGCTGCCAGCGGGCCAGGGCAGCAAGGTCTTTGCCAGGCCTCCTGCTTCAATCTAAACACCAGAGGCTAGGCAGGATGTAGCCGACTCAAGAGGCCGCCTGCATCGCTTCTCGGCCTTTTGGCTAAGATCAAGTGTAGTATCTGTTCTTATCAGTTTAATATCTGATACGTCCCTTATCTGGGGACCATATATTAAATTGATTTTTGGAACAGGGAGATGGAATAGGGGCTTGCTCCGTCCACTCCACGCATCGACCCGGTATTGCAGTGCCTCTGGGAACGGTGCACTCCCCTTCTGGGGAATTTCAAAGTAGCAAAGAAAAGAAAAACGACGAAAGCTCCATCAGGCGGCGGCGGCGGCACAGCAGCACAGACAAGCATGCACGCACATGGAGAGAGAGGAGAGCTGCTTGCTCTACACCTCTCCTGTGTCTGTGTCTGTCTGTCGATACAGCTCACTCACTCACTCACTCACGCAATGTGCAGACAACTCAACAACAGCACGGGCATCATATCTGGGCCGTTTGGCTAAGATCAAGTGCACATCCGGGCTGCAACCAGATCAGGTGCTGCAGGCAAGGCAGCAACTTCATGAGAGATGCCCCTTGGCATTCATTCCTGAAGCAAACTGCTCAACCGGCGCACTCATTCTGATGCCTGCTCACTCGGCTGCTGCCTGCACCAAGCACAGAAGCAGAGTGAAGTGGAGCAGGCCGAAAGACCTTTTCTGTCCCGCCACACTCGCTCCACTTCTCAGGCTCAGGCTTCTCAGCTGCTCCTTGAAGCCAACGGAGGACGCGACGGACGGACGGACGGACGGATGGACGGGCGGGCGAAGGAAGGAAGGAAGGAAGGAAGGAAGGAACGAACGATATCGAGTCACTGGCTCTGCTGCAATTTCACCAGCAGCCAGCCAGCCTGTCGGACAGGCAGGCTCGTTCAAGTGTGCCAGCAGCCAGGGCACGCGGACGGGAGGGAGGAAGGAAGGAAGGGAGGGAGGCATCCGATGGAGCCCGGCTACAGAGCAACGGGGCGCCGCCGCCGCCGGCACAACAGGGCCCGGTGCTCCTGCACCCTGCATCCTCCCCGCCTGCACCAGACTGCCAAGACTGCTGCTCTCCTGCCCAGACAGACAGACCAGCTACAAGCATCACCACCTAGCCATAGCATCAGCAAAACTCTGCCTACCTGCCCTGCCCTGGCCTGGCCTGGCCTCCTGGCCTCCTCTGATGCGTCTGCCTGCCCCAGCCCCAAAGCCCCGCCCACCGTTCAAGGTAAGGCAGAGGCACAACCCCCCACTCCACCCACTCAGACCTCCCCAATATACATCGGCAGTGCAGTGCATCTCTAGCCTCGCTCAGAATCACGTCCCAAACCCCAAGATCACTCAAACGTCTCATGCTTACACCTACCTACTCGGCGTCCAGCTTTGGCGCACGTCTCCACAATTGCCACATCCGTCCACGTGCCCCTGCTTCACGCACGGCACTGTGCCTCCCTCCGGCAGGCATTTCGCCGATCCGTTTCCTGTTTCACAACCAAGGCATAATCAGTACCCCTTTCCTTCCACGGCGCGCACACGCGCCCACCCACTCCACCACTGAGCCATGCCGGCCAAAAACGCACCTGCAGAGCAGTGGGGCACAGGGCCGCCGTCAGCCCGCGACACATTTCCCTCCTGCCGTGCCCTCCCTCCTGTTTCTACATCCGTGCACCCACCCCGCTGCAAAACCAGTCAGTCTGCTCAGGCGTCAGCACAGAGGCATAATGAAGGGCCTCGGCCCTTCTCCCTTTACTGCCCTCTGTACAGCTTGGCAGATCCCTCAGCACTCCGTGTGCACGTGTGTCTGTGACTCTGTGTGTGTGTGTGTGTGTGTGAGAGAGAGAGATTGAGTGAGTGAGTGAGTGAGTGAGTGAGTGAGTGAGTGAGTGAGAGAGAGAGAGACAGACCCTGCCAGATCCCTCAGCATTCCATGTGTGTTTGTGTCGGTGGGTGAGAGAGACAGAGACAGAGACAGAGAGACAGACAGACACACACACACACACACACACACACACCCACCCACCTCCACACACCCCCGTGTGCACGTGTGTCTGTGACTCTGTGTGTGTGTGAGATTGAGTGAGAGAGAGAGACAGACCCTGCCAGATCCCTCAGCATTCCATGTGTGTTTGTGTCGGTGGGTGAGAGAGACAGAGACAGAGACAGACACAGAGAGACAGACACACACACACACACAAACACACACACACACCCACCCCCACACACCCCCGTGTGCACGTGTGTCTGTGACTCTGTGTGTGTGTGAGATTGAGTGAGTGAGAGAGAGAGACAGACCGACCCTGCCAGATCCCTCAGCATTCCATGTGTGTTTGTGTCGGTGGGTGAGAGAGACAGAGACAGACACAGAGAGACAGACAGACACACACACACACCCACCCACCCCCATCCACCCTGGTAAAAAAAGGTGGTGGGGGAGCAGGGGAGAAGACACCACTGTGTCCAATGATAGCCTGTGCAGACGCAAAGTCTACAGCTTCTGTGAGATGAAACAAACTCAAGCCACTCAACAATTGTAATTCCACACACATCAAAATAAAGGCACAGAGGTGTGAATGGCTGCACTTCAGCCTTCGGCTTGGAGAGCACACCCATTGTTTCTCCTCAGGCACACCTGTAGCTGACATCTTCCTATTCCCAAGCTTGCCAGGAGGCTTTTCTGCCCGCGGACTTTGGCCACGTCCACAAACCTCGTAACCGGTCTTGAGCGGCGCACGTGGCCTCTGCCTTTGTCGCCCGGTGCAGTCCCATCCGCTCGCTCCCTCCCGGAGAGGGCAGAGCCTCCGAAGGAGACCGTTCAGCTGGATGCGCCAGCCAGCTGGGGCACGCAAAGCCGAGAGGCGCGCTCTCTTTGCCGAGTGCAGGGACGCCCTTGAAGGGCCGAGCGGCCTGCTCCCACTCCCCCTGCAGACTTTTGTGCAGACAGGACAGCGTGACCAGCCTCCCACGACCAGGAGAGCAGTGCAAGTTGAGCCAGCCTCTGAGACCGACCTGGGAGCCAGCCGAGGAAGCCGGCAGCCTTGACGTAGGCAGTGTGCCAGTGACGTAGGCGCCCGTAGGTACGGCCCCACTCCCAGATGATTGGTGGATCACTGGCAGCTTTACATAGCCTCTGACAAGTTGCACTCAGGACGGACCAGGTAGGCAACAGCTGTCCAGCACACCCACCGATCCCAGACAACCTAGGGGAGAGCTGCCAGCGGGCCAGGGCAGCAAGGTCTTTGCCAGGCCTCCTGCTTCAATCTAAACACCAGAGGCTAGGCAGGATGTAGCCGACTCAAGAGGCCGCCTGCATCGCTTCTCGGCCTTTTGGCTAAGATCAAGTGTAGTATCTGTTCTTATCAGTTTAATATCTGATACGTCCCTTATCTGGGGACCATATATTAAATTGATTTTTGGAACAGGGAGATGGAATAGGGGCTTGCTCCGTCCACTCCACGCATCGACCCGGTATTGCAGTGCCTCTGGGAACGGTGCACTCCCCTTCTGGGGAATTTCAAAGTAGCAAAGAAAAGAAAAACGACGAAAGCTCCATCAGGCGGCGGCGGCGGCACAGCAGCACAGACAAGCATGCACGCACATGGAGAGAGAGGAGAGCTGCTTGCTCTACACCTCTCCTGTGTCTGTGTCTGTCTGTCGATACAGCTCACTCACTCACTCACTCACGCAATGTGCAGACAACTCAACAACAGCACGGGCATCATATCTGGGCCGTTTGGCTAAGATCAAGTGCACATCCGGGCTGCAACCAGATCAGGTGCTGCAGGCAAGGCAGCAACTTCATGAGAGATGCCCCTTGGCATTCATTCCTGAAGCAAACTGCTCAACCGGCGCACTCATTCTGATGCCTGCTCACTCGGCTGCTGCCTGCACCAAGCACAGAAGCAGAGTGAAGTGGAGCAGGCCGAAAGACCTTTTCTGTCCCGCCACACTCGCTCCACTTCTCAGGCTCAGGCTTCTCAGCTGCTCCTTGAAGCCAACGGAGGACGCGACGGACGGACGGACGGATGGACGGGCGGGCGAAGGAAGGAAGGAAGGAAGGAACGAAGGAAGGAAGGAAGGAACGAACGATATTGAGTCACTGGCTCTGCTGCAATTTCACCAGCAGCCAGCCAGCCTGTCGGACAGGCAGGCTCGTTCAAGTGTGCCAGCAGCCAGGGCACGCGGACGGGAGGGAGGAAGGAAGGAAGGGAGGGAGGCATCCGATGGAGCCCGGCTACAGAGCAACGGGGCGCCGCCGCCGCCGGCACAACAGGGCCCGGTGCTCCTGCACCCTGCATCCTCCCCGCCTGCACCAGACTGCCAAGACTGCTGCTCTCCTGCCCAGACAGACAGACCAGCTACAAGCATCACCACCTAGCCATAGCATCAGCAAAACTCTGCCTACCTGCCCTGCCCTGGCCTGGCCTGGCCTCCTGGCCTCCTCTGATGCGTCTGCCTGCCCCAGGCCCAAAGCCCCGCCCACCGTTCAAGGTAAGGCAGAGGCACAACCCCCCACTCCACCCACTCAGACCTCCCCAATATACATCGGCAGTGCAGTGCATCTCTAGCCTCGCTCAGAATCACGTCCCAAACCCCAAGATCACTCAAACGTCTCATGCTTACACCTACCTACTCGGCGTCCAGCTTTGGCGCACGTCTCCACAATTGCCACATCCGTCCACGTGCCCCTGCTTCACGCACGGCACTGTGCCTCCCTCCGGCAGGCATTTCGCCGATCCGTTTCCTGTTTCACAACCAAGGCATAATCAGTACCCCTTTCCTTCCACGGCGCGCACACGCGCCCACCCACTCCACCACTGAGCCATGCCGGCCAAAAACGCACCTGCAGAGCAGTGGGGCACAGGGCCGCCGTCAGCCCGCGACACATTTCCCTCCTGCCGTGCCCTCCCTCCTGTTTCTACATCCGTGCACCCACCCCGCTGCAAAACCAGTCAGTCTGCTCAGGCGTCAGCACAGAGGCATAATGAAGGGCCTCGGCCCTTCTCCCTTTACTGCCCTCTGTACAGCTTGGCAGATCCCTCAGCACTCCGTGTGCACGTGTGTCTGTGACTCTGTGTGTGTGTGTGTGTGTGAGAGAGAGAGATTGAGTGAGTGAGTGAGTGAGTGAGTGAGTGAGTGAGAGAGAGAGAGACAGACCCTGCCAGATCCCTCAGCATTCCATGTGTGTTTGTGTCGGTGGGTGAGAGAGACAGAGACAGAGACAGAGAGACAGACAGACACACACACACACACACACACACACACACACACACACACACCCACCTCCACACACCCCCGTGTGCACGTGTGTCTGTGACTCTGTGTGTGTGTGAGATTGAGTGAGAGAGAGAGACAGACCCTGCCAGATCCCTCAGCATTCCATGTGTGTTTGTGTCGGTGGGTGAGAGAGACAGAGACAGAGACAGACACAGAGAGACAGACACACACACACACACAAACACACACACACACCCACCCCCACACACCCCCGTGTGCACGTGTGTCTGTGACTCTGTGTGTGTGTGAGATTGAGTGAGTGAGAGAGAGAGACAGACCGACCCTGCCAGATCCCTCAGCATTCCATGTGTGTTTGTGTCGGTGGGTGAGAGAGACAGAGACAGACACAGAGAGACAGACAGACACACACACACACCCACCCACCCCCATCCACCCTGGTAAAAAAAGGTGGTGGGGGAGCAGGGGAGAAGACACCACTGTGTCCAATGATAGCCTGTGCAGACGCAAAGTCTACAGCTTCTGTGAGATGAAACAAACTCAAGCCACTCAACAATTGTAATTCCACACACATCAAAATAAAGGCACAGAGGTGTGAATGGCTGCACTTCAGCCTTCGGCTTGGAGAGCACACCCATTGTTTCTCCTCAGGCACACCTGTAGCTGACATCTTCCTATTCCCAAGCTTGCCAGGAGGCTTTTCTGCCCGCGGACTTTGGCCACGTCCACAAACCTCGTAACCGGTCTTGAGCGGCGCACGTGGCCTCTGCCTTTGTCGCCCGGTGCAGTCCCATCCGCTCGCTCCCTCCCGGAGAGGGCAGAGCCTCCGAAGGAGACCGTTCAGCTGGATGCGCCAGCCAGCTGGGGCACGCAAAGCCGAGAGGCGCGCTCTCTTTGCCGAGTGCAGGGACGCCCTTGAAGGGCCGAGCGGCCTGCTCCCACTCCCCCTGCAGACTTTTGTGCAGACAGGACAGCGTGACCAGCCTCCCACGACCAGGAGAGCAGTGCAAGTTGAGCCAGCCTCTGAGACCGACCTGGGAGCCAGCCGAGGAAGCCGGCAGCCTTGACGTAGGCAGTGTGCCAGTGACGTAGGCGCCCGTAGGTACGGCCCCACTCCCAGATGATTGGTGGATCACTGGCAGCTTTACATAGCCTCTGACAAGTTGCACTCAGGACGGACCAGGTAGGCAACAGCTGTCCAGCACACCCACCGATCCCAGACAACCTAGGGGAGAGCTGCCAGCGGGCCAGGGCAGCAAGGTCTTTGCCAGGCCTCCTGCTTCAATCTAAACACCAGAGGCTAGGCAGGATGTAGCCGACTCAAGAGGCCGCCTGCATCGCTTCTCGGCCTTTTGGCTAAGATCAAGTGTAGTATCTGTTCTTATCAGTTTAATATCTGATACGTCCCTTATCTGGGGACCATATATTAAATTGATTTTTGGAACAGGGAGATGGAATAGGGGCTTGCTCCGTCCACTCCACGCATCGACCCGGTATTGCAGTGCCTCTGGGAACGGTGCACTCCCCTTCTGGGGAATTTCAAAGTAGCAAAGAAAAGAAAAACGACGAAAGCTCCATCAGGCGGCGGCGGCGGCACAGCAGCACAGACAAGCATGCATGCACATGGAGAGAGAGGAGAGCTGCTTGCTCTACACCTCTCCTGTGTCTGTGTCTGTCTGTCGATACAGCTCACTCACTCACTCACTCACGCAATGTGCAGACAACTCAACAACAGCACGGGCATCATATCTGGGCCGTTTGGCTAAGATCAAGTGCACATCCGGGCTGCAACCAGATCAGGTGCTGCAGGCAAGGCAGCAACTTCATGAGAGATGCCCCTTGGCATTCATTCCTGAAGCAAACTGCTCAACCGGCGCACTCATTCTGATGCCTGCTCACTCGGCTGCTGCCTGCACCAAGCACAGAAGCAGAGTGAAGTGGAGCAGGCCGAAAGACCTTTTCTGTCCCGCCACACTCGCTCCACTTCTCAGGCTCAGGCTTCTCAGCTGCTCCTTGAAGCCAACGGAGGACGCGACGGACGGACGGACGGACGGATGGACGGGCGGGCGAAGGAAGGAAGGAAGGAAGGAAGGAAGGAAGGAAGGAAGGAACGAACGATATCGAGTCACTGGCTCTGCTGCAATTTCACCAGCAGCCAGCCAGCCTGTCGGACAGGCAGGCTCGTTCAAGTGTGCCAGCAGCCAGGGCACGCGGACGGGAGGGAGGAAGGAAGGAAGGGAGGGAGGCATCCGATGGAGCCCGGCTACAGAGCAACGGGGCGCCGCCGCCGCCGGCACAACAGGGCCCGGTGCTCCTGCACCCTGCATCCTCCCCGCCTGCACCAGACTGCCAAGACTGCTGCTCTCCTGCCCAGACAGACAGACCAGCTACAAGCATCACCACCTAGCCATAGCATCAGCAAAACTCTGCCTACCTGCCCTGCCCTGGCCTGGCCTGGCCTCCTGGCCTCCTCTGATGCGTCTGCCTGCCCCAGGCCCAAAGCCCCGCCCACCGTTCAAGGTAAGGCAGAGGCACAACCCCCCACTCCACCCACTCAGACCTCCCCAATATACATCGGCAGTGCAGTGCATCTCTAGCCTCGCTCAGAATCACGTCCCAAACCCCAAGATCACTCAAACGTCTCATGCTTACACCTACCTACTCGGCGTCCAGCTTTGGCGCACGTCTCCACAATTGCCACATCCGTCCACGTGCCCCTGCTTCACGCACGGCACTGTGCCTCCCTCCGGCAGGCATTTCGCCGATCCGTTTCCTGTTTCACAACCAAGGCATAATCAGTACCCCTTTCCTTCCACGGCGCGCACACGCGCCCACCCACTCCACCACTGAGCCATGCCGGCCAAAAACGCACCTGCAGAGCAGTGGGGCACAGGGCCGCCGTCAGCCCGCGACACATTTCCCTCCTGCCGTGCCCTCCCTCCTGTTTCTACATCCGTGCACCCACCCCGCTGCAAAACCAGTCAGTCTGCTCAGGCGTCAGCACAGAGGCATAATGAAGGGCCTCGGCCCTTCTCCCTTTACTGCCCTCTGTACAGCTTGGCAGATCCCTCAGCACTCCGTGTGCACGTGTGTCTGTGACTCTGTGTGTGTGTGTGTGTGTGTGAGAGAGAGAGATTGAGTGAGTGAGTGAGTGAGTGAGTGAGTGAGTGAGTGAGAGAGAGAGAGACAGACCCTGCCAGATCCCTCAGCATTCCATGTGTGTTTGTGTCGGTGGGTGAGAGAGACAGAGACAGAGACAGAGAGACAGACAGACACACACACACACACACACACACACCCACCCACCTCCACACACCCCCGTGTGCACGTGTGTCTGTGACTCTGTGTGTGTGTGAGATTGAGTGAGAGAGAGAGACAGACCCTGCCAGATCCCTCAGCATTCCATGTGTGTTTGTGTCGGTGGGTGAGAGAGACAGAGACAGAGACAGACACAGAGAGACAGACACACACACACACACAAACACACACACACACCCACCCCCACACACCCCCGTGTGCACGTGTGTCTGTGACTCTGTGTGTGTGTGAGATTGAGTGAGTGAGAGAGAGAGACAGACCGACCCTGCCAGATCCCTCAGCATTCCATGTGTGTTTGTGTCGGTGGGTGAGAGAGACAGAGACAGACACAGAGAGACAGACAGACACACACACACACCCACCCACCCCCATCCACCCTGGTAAAAAAAGGTGGTGGGGGAGCAGGGGAGAAGACACCACTGTGTCCAATGATAGCCTGTGCAGACGCAAAGTCTACAGCTTCTGTGAGATGAAACAAACTCAAGCCACTCAACAATTGTAATTCCACACACATCAAAATAAAGGCACAGAGGTGTGAATGGCTGCACTTCAGCCTTCGGCTTGGAGAGCACACCCATTGTTTCTCCTCAGGCACACCTGTAGCTGACATCTTCCTATTCCCAAGCTTGCCAGGAGGCTTTTCTGCCCGCGGACTTTGGCCACGTCCACAAACCTCGTAACCGGTCTTGAGCGGCGCACGTGGCCTCTGCCTTTGTCGCCCGGTGCAGTCCCATCCGCTCGCTCCCTCCCGGAGAGGGCAGAGCCTCCGAAGGAGACCGTTCAGCTGGATGCGCCAGCCAGCTGGGGCACGCAAAGCCGAGAGGCGCGCTCTCTTTGCCGAGTGCAGGGACGCCCTTGAAGGGCCGAGCGGCCTGCTCCCACTCCCCCTGCAGACTTTTGTGCAGACAGGACAGCGTGACCAGCCTCCCACGACCAGGAGAGCAGTGCAAGTTGAGCCAGCCTCTGAGACCGACCTGGGAGCCAGCCGAGGAAGCCGGCAGCCTTGACGTAGGCAGTGTGCCAGTGACGTAGGCGCCCGTAGGTACGGCCCCACTCCCAGATGATTGGTGGATCACTGGCAGCTTTACATAGCCTCTGACAAGTTGCACTCAGGACGGACCAGGTAGGCAACAGCTGTCCAGCACACCCACCGATCCCAGACAACCTAGGGGAGAGCTGCCAGCGGGCCAGGGCAGCAAGGTCTTTGCCAGGCCTCCTGCTTCAATCTAAACACCAGAGGCTAGGCAGGATGTAGCCGACTCAAGAGGCCGCCTGCATCGCTTCTCGGCCTTTTGGCTAAGATCAAGTGTAGTATCTGACGAAAAGGCCACAGAATCCACAGCCTCCCACAACTTCCTGTCGTCTATCACGCAGGTCTTAGACGACGGCAAGCGGGAGAGTCTGGATCGGCCACTGACCCTGGACGAGCTGACAGGCTCCATCCGTTCCTTCGGGTCGGGTAAGACTCCCGGAAGCGACGGCTTACCGGCCGAGTTGTACTCGGCTCTGTGGAACTGGATGGGCCCAGACCTGCTGGAAGTGTACAACGCTATGCTTCTGGCCGGCAGTATGTCTGAGTCCATGAGGAAGGGCATCATCACCCTCATCTACAAGCAGAAGGGGGAAAGGGAGGACATCAGGAATTGGAGACCCATCTCTCTCCTGAATGTGGACTACAAGATCCTGTCCAAGGCTATCGCCAACAGGGTCAAGTCTGCTCTGGGACAGGTGATCCACCCGGACCAAACCTGTGCTGTACCGGGCAGGAAGATCTCAGACAGCCTCGCGCTGCTGAGGGACACCATCGCCTACGTGCAGGACAGGGGGGTGGACGCCTGCCTGGTCAGCTTGGACCAGGAGAAAGCCTTCGACAGGATATCGCACACGTACATGGCGGACGTGCTCTCCAAAATGGGATTTGGGGAGGGAATCCGGAATTGGATCAGACTGCTCTACACAGACATCCGTAGTGCAGTCCAGGTCAACGGGTGGGAAACAGACAGCTTCCCCATCAGGTCTGGAGTCAGGCAGGGCTGCCCCCTCTCCCCTGTCTTGTTTGTCTGCTGCATAGAACCCTTTGTGGAAGCCATCAGGAGGGATGAGGGCATAAGAGGGGTGACGCTGCCAGGCAGTGGAGGGACCCAAGTGAAAACCTCCCTGTACATGGACGACGTCACCGTCTTCTGCTCTGATCCGAGGTCAGTTCGCAGGTTGATTGGCACCTGCGAACAGTTCGAGCTAGCGTCGGGGGCCAGGGTCAACCGCACGAAGAGCGAAGCCATGCTCTTTGGCAACTGGCCCGACCGATCCAGCGTCCCCTTCACCATCAGGTCTGACCACGTGAAGGTGTTGGGGATCTGGTTCGGAGGGGCTGAGGCGTGCAACAAGAACTGGCAGGAGCGGACTGCCAAGGTGAAACAGAAACTGGGACTGTGGGGAGGGCGCTCCCTGTCGATAACGGGCAAGAACCTGGTCATCAGGTGTGAGGTGCTCTCAGGGCTGCTGTACTTGGCGCAGGTCTGGCCCGTCCCCCGCTCCTACAGCTCGGAAATCACCCGGGCTGTCTTCAGATTCGTCTGGGGATCCAAGATGGAGCGGGTGAGACGGACCGCCATGCACAAGTCCCTGGACAACGGGGGCAAGAACGTCCCCAATGTCGCCCTCACCCTGATGGCCAGCTTCGTATGTGGCTGCATCAGGTTGTGTGTAGAGCCCAGGTATGTGGGCACCAAGTACCACTATGTGCCCAGGTTCTACTTGTCGCCCTGGCTGCGAAGGATGGGTCTGGCCCCACTCCCGCGCAACGCCCCAGTCAGCTGGTCGTTGCCGGCATACCTATCCCACGTAGCAAAGTTCTTCCAGGAGAACGCCTTTGACCACAAGGCCATCAGGCAGTGGTCGGCACGAAGTGTCCTGCAGGCACTGCAGGAGAAGGACGTGATGGACACAGTGGGGTGGTTCCCTGAGCAGACTGTCCAGTTCATCTGGCAAAATGCCTCATCGCCAGATCTCACCAACAGGCACCAAGACCTCGCCTGGCTGGCGGTGAGAGGGGCCCTCCCAGTCAGAGCCCTCCTGTACGCCCGGAACGTCGTCTCCGCACCCCACTGCCCACGGGAGGACTGCAGTGAGGAGGAGTCTGTGACCCACCTCTTTGCACACTGCCAGTTCGCAAAGAGGGTGTGGAGGAGGATGGACGGGCTAGTGTCACGTTTCATCCCCAGCAGCTGCGTGACAGAGGACTCTCTGATCTACGGGCTGTTCCCGGGGACGCACACGGAGACCAACATCCGGTGCTGCTGGCAGATCATCAACTCGGTGAAAGACGCTCTTTGGTCAGCCCGAAACTTGATCATCTACCAGCACATGGAGATGTCCGTGGGAGAATGCTGCCGACTGGCACACTCTCGGCTGCAGGAGTACGTGCTGAGGGACGCACTGAAACTTGGTGCAGCCACCGCAAGGGCCCGGTGGGGAAGGACCACAGTATAGGTTTCTCCACCCGTGGGAGTGGGAGGGGTCGGTGGGCGAGGAGTATACCCCTCAACAATGAGATGCTAAGCTGAACTACTGGAGTGCCACGTGGGTGGCTATAAACACGGGTATTTTACTGAGTATAATGGAAACGTATGTAAAGGATGAAAAGTTATTGAATGGTTTATTGTATATATTTATTTTTGAATAAAGTATATTTTGAAATAAAAAAAAAAAAAAAAAAAATCTGTTCTTATCAGTTTAATATCTGATACGTCCCTTATCTGGGGACCATATATTAAATTGATTTTTGGAACAGGGAGATGGAATAGGGGCTTGCTCCGTCCACTCCACGCATCGACCCGGTATTGCAGTGCCTCTGGGAACGGTGCACTCCCCTTCTGGGGAATTTCAAAGTAGCAAAGAAAAGAAAAACGACGAAAGCTCCATCAGGCGGCGGCGGCGGCACAGCAGCACAGACAAGCATGCACGCACATGGAGAGAGAGGAGAGCTGCTTGCTCTACACCTCTCCTGTGTCTGTGTCTGTCTGTCGATACAGCTCACTCACTCACTCACTCACGCAATGTGCAGACAACTCAACAACAGCACGGGCATCATATCTGGGCCGTTTGGCTAAGATCAAGTGCACATCCGGGCTGCAACCAGATCAGGTGCTGCAGGCAAGGCAGCAACTTCATGAGAGATGCCCCTTGGCATTCATTCCTGAAGCAAACTGCTCAACCGGCGCACTCATTCTGATGCCTGCTCACTCGGCTGCTGCCTGCACCAAGCACAGAAGCAGAGTGAAGTGGAGCAGGCCGAAAGACCTTTTCTGTCCCGCCACACTCGCTCCACTTCTCAGGCTCAGGCTTCTCAGCTGCTCCTTGAAGCCAACGGAGGACGCGACGGACGGACGGACGGACGGATGGACGGGCGGGCGAAGGAAGGAAGGAAGGAAGGAAGGAAGGAAGGAAGGAAGGAAGGAACGAACGATATCGAGTCACTGGCTCTGCTGCAATTTCACCAGCAGCCAGCCAGCCTGTCGGACAGGCAGGCTCGTTCAAGTGTGCCAGCAGCCAGGGCACGCGGACGGGAGGGAGGAAGGAAGGAAGGGAGGGAGGCATCCGATGGAGCCCGGCTACAGAGCAACGGGGCGCCGCCGCCGCCGGCACAACAGGGCCCGGTGCTCCTGCACCCTGCATCCTCCCCGCCTGCACCAGACTGCCAAGACTGCTGCTCTCCTGCCCAGACAGACAGACCAGCTACAAGCATCACCACCTAGCCATAGCATCAGCAAAACTCTGCCTACCTGCCCTGCCCTGGCCTGGCCTGGCCTCCTGGCCTCCTCTGATGCGTCTGCCTGCCCCAGGCCCAAAGCCCCGCCCACCGTTCAAGGTAAGGCAGAGGCACAACCCCCCACTCCACCCACTCAGACCTCCCCAATATACATCGGCAGTGCAGTGCATCTCTAGCCTCGCTCAGAATCACGTCCCAAACCCCAAGATCACTCAAACGTCTCATGCTTACACCTACCTACTCGGCGTCCAGCTTTGGCGCACGTCTCCACAATTGCCACATCCGTCCACGTGCCCCTGCTTCACGCACGGCACTGTGCCTCCCTCCGGCAGGCATTTCGCCGATCCGTTTCCTGTTTCACAACCAAGGCATAATCAGTACCCCTTTCCTTCCACGGCGCGCACACGCGCCCACCCACTCCACCACTGAGCCATGCCGGCCAAAAACGCACCTGCAGAGCAGTGGGGCACAGGGCCGCCGTCAGCCCGCGACACATTTCCCTCCTGCCGTGCCCTCCCTCCTGTTTCTACATCCGTGCACCCACCCCGCTGCAAAACCAGTCAGTCTGCTCAGGCGTCAGCACAGAGGCATAATGAAGGGCCTCGGCCCTTCTCCCTTTACTGCCCTCTGTACAGCTTGGCAGATCCCTCAGCACTCCGTGTGCACGTGTGTCTGTGACTCTGTGTGTGTGTGTGTGTGTGTGAGAGAGAGAGATTGAGTGAGTGAGTGAGTGAGTGAGTGAGTGAGTGAGTGAGTGAGAGAGAGAGAGACAGACCCTGCCAGATCCCTCAGCATTCCATGTGTGTTTGTGTCGGTGGGTGAGAGAGACAGAGACAGAGACAGAGAGACAGACAGACACACACACACACACACACACACACACCCACCCACCTCCACACACCCCCGTGTGCACGTGTGTCTGTGACTCTGTGTGTGTGTGAGATTGAGTGAGAGAGAGAGACAGACCCTGCCAGATCCCTCAGCATTCCATGTGTGTTTGTGTCGGTGGGTGAGAGAGACAGAGACAGAGACAGACACAGAGAGACAGACACACACACACACACAAACACACACACACACCCACCCCCACACACCCCCGTGTGCACGTGTGTCTGTGACTCTGTGTGTGTGTGAGATTGAGTGAGTGAGAGAGAGAGACAGACCGACCCTGCCAGATCCCTCAGCATTCCATGTGTGTTTGTGTCGGTGGGTGAGAGAGACAGAGACAGACACAGAGAGACAGACAGACACACACACACACCCACCCACCCCCATCCACCCTGGTAAAAAAAGGTGGTGGGGGAGCAGGGGAGAAGACACCACTGTGTCCAATGATAGCCTGTGCAGACGCAAAGTCTACAGCTTCTGTGAGATGAAACAAACTCAAGCCACTCAACAATTGTAATTCCACACACATCAAAATAAAGGCACAGAGGTGTGAATGGCTGCACTTCAGCCTTCGGCTTGGAGAGCACACCCATTGTTTCTCCTCAGGCACACCTGTAGCTGACATCTTCCTATTCCCAAGCTTGCCAGGAGGCTTTTCTGCCCGCGGACTTTGGCCACGTCCACAAACCTCGTAACCGGTCTTGAGCGGCGCACGTGGCCTCTGCCTTTGTCGCCCGGTGCAGTCCCATCCGCTCGCTCCCTCCCGGAGAGGGCAGAGCCTCCGAAGGAGACCGTTCAGCTGGATGCGCCAGCCAGCTGGGGCACGCAAAGCCGAGAGGCGCGCTCTCTTTGCCGAGTGCAGGGACGCCCTTGAAGGGCCGAGCGGCCTGCTCCCACTCCCCCTGCAGACTTTTGTGCAGACAGGACAGCGTGACCAGCCTCCCACGACCAGGAGAGCAGTGCAAGTTGAGCCAGCCTCTGAGACCGACCTGGGAGCCAGCCGAGGAAGCCGGCAGCCTTGACGTAGGCAGTGTGCCAGTGACGTAGGCGCCCGTAGGTACGGCCCCACTCCCAGATGATTGGTGGATCACTGGCAGCTTTACATAGCCTCTGACAAGTTGCACTCAGGACGGACCAGGTAGGCAACAGCTGTCCAGCACACCCACCGATCCCAGACAACCTAGGGGAGAGCTGCCAGCGGGCCAGGGCAGCAAGGTCTTTGCCAGGCCTCCTGCTTCAATCTAAACACCAGAGGCTAGGCAGGATGTAGCCGACTCAAGAGGCCGCCTGCATCGCTTCTCGGCCTTTTGGCTAAGATCAAGTGTAGTATCTGTTCTTATCAGTTTAATATCTGATACGTCCCTTATCTGGGGACCATATATTAAATTGATTTTTGGAACAGGGAGATGGAATAGGGGCTTGCTCCGTCCACTCCACGCATCGACCCGGTATTGCAGTGCCTCTGGGAACGGTGCACTCCCCTTCTGGGGAATTTCAAAGTAGCAAAGAAAAGAAAAACGACGAAAGCTCCATCAGGCGGCGGCGGCGGCACAGCAGCACAGACAAGCATGCACGCACATGGAGAGAGAGGAGAGCTGCTTGCTCTACACCTCTCCTGTGTCTGTGTCTGTCTGTCGATACAGCTCACTCACTCACTCACTCACGCAATGTGCAGACAACTCAACAACAGCACGGGCATCATATCTGGGCCGTTTGGCTAAGATCAAGTGCACATCCGGGCTGCAACCAGATCAGGTGCTGCAGGCAAGGCAGCAACTTCATGAGAGATGCCCCTTGGCATTCATTCCTGAAGCAAACTGCTCAACCGGCGCACTCATTCTGATGCCTGCTCACTCGGCTGCTGCCTGCACCAAGCACAGAAGCAGAGTGAAGTGGAGCAGGCCGAAAGACCTTTTCTGTCCCGCCACACTCGCTCCACTTCTCAGGCTCAGGCTTCTCAGCTGCTCCTTGAAGCCAACGGAGGACGCGACGGACGGACGGACGGACGGATGGACGGGCGGGCGAAGGAAGGAAGGAAGGAAGGAAGGAAGGAAGGAAGGAAGGAACGAATGATATCGAGTCACTGGCTCTGCTGCAATTTCACCAGCAGCCAGCCAGCCTGTCGGACAGGCAGGCTCGTTCAAGTGTGCCAGCAGCCAGGGCACGCGGACGGGAGGGAGGAAGGAAGGAAGGGAGGGAGGCATCCGATGGAGCCCGGCTACAGAGCAACGGGGCGCCGCCGCCGCCGGCACAACAGGGCCCGGTGCTCCTGCACCCTGCATCCTCCCCGCCTGCACCAGACTGCCAAGACTGCTGCTCTCCTGCCCAGACAGACAGACCAGCTACAAGCATCACCACCTAGCCATAGCATCAGCAAAACTCTGCCTACCTGCCCTGCCCTGGCCTGGCCTGGCCTCCTGGCCTCCTCTGATGCGTCTGCCTGCCCCAGGCCCAAAGCCCCGCCCACCGTTCAAGGTAAGGCAGAGGCACAACCCCCCACTCCACCCACTCAGACCTCCCCAATATACATCGGCAGTGCAGTGCATCTCTAGCCTCGCTCAGAATCACGTCCCAAACCCCAAGATCACTCAAACGTCTCATGCTTACACCTACCTACTCGGCGTCCAGCTTTGGCGCACGTCTCCACAATTGCCACATCCGTCCACGTGCCCCTGCTTCACGCACGGCACTGTGCCTCCCTCCGGCAGGCATTTCGCCGATCCGTTTCCTGTTTCACAACCAAGGCATAATCAGTACCCCTTTCCTTCCACGGCGCGCACACGCGCCCACCCACTCCACCACTGAGCCATGCCGGCCAAAAACGCACCTGCAGAGCAGTGGGGCACAGGGCCGCCGTCAGCCCGCGACACATTTCCCTCCTGCCGTGCCCTCCCTCCTGTTTCTACATCCGTGCACCCACCCCGCTGCAAAACCAGTCAGTCTGCTCAGGCGTCAGCACAGAGGCATAATGAAGGGCCTCGGCCCTTCTCCCTTTACTGCCCTCTGTACAGCTTGGCAGATCCCTCAGCACTCCGTGTGCACGTGTGTCTGTGACTCTGTGTGTGTGTGTGTGTGTGTGAGAGAGAGAGATTGAGTGAGTGAGTGAGTGAGTGAGTGAGTGAGTGAGTGAGTGAGAGAGAGAGAGACAGACCCTGCCAGATCCCTCAGCATTCCATGTGTGTTTGTGTCGGTGGGTGAGAGAGACAGAGACAGAGACAGAGAGACAGACAGACACACACACACACACACACACACACACCCACCCACCTCCACACACCCCCGTGTGCACGTGTGTCTGTGACTCTGTGTGTGTGTGAGATTGAGTGAGAGAGAGAGACAGACCCTGCCAGATCCCTCAGCATTCCATGTGTGTTTGTGTCGGTGGGTGAGAGAGACAGAGACAGAGACAGACACAGAGAGACAGACACACACACACACACAAACACACACACACACCCACCCCCACACACCCCCGTGTGCACGTGTGTCTGTGACTCTGTGTGTGTGTGAGATTGAGTGAGTGAGAGAGAGAGACAGACCGACCCTGCCAGATCCCTCAGCATTCCATGTGTGTTTGTGTCGGTGGGTGAGAGAGACAGAGACAGACACAGAGAGACAGACAGACACACACACACACCCACCCACCCCCATCCACCCTGGTAAAAAAAGGTGGTGGGGGAGCAGGGGAGAAGACACCACTGTGTCCAATGATAGCCTGTGCAGACGCAAAGTCTACAGCTTCTGTGAGATGAAACAAACTCAAGCCACTCAACAATTGTAATTCCACACACATCAAAATAAAGGCACAGAGGTGTGAATGGCTGCACTTCAGCCTTCGGCTTGGAGAGCACACCCATTGTTTCTCCTCAGGCACACCTGTAGCTGACATCTTCCTATTCCCAAGCTTGCCAGGAGGCTTTTCTGCCCGCGGACTTTGGCCACGTCCACAAACCTCGTAACCGGTCTTGAGCGGCGCACGTGGCCTCTGCCTTTGTCGCCCGGTGCAGTCCCATCCGCTCGCTCCCTCCCGGAGAGGGCAGAGCCTCCGAAGGAGACCGTTCAGCTGGATGCGCCAGCCAGCTGGGGCACGCAAAGCCGAGAGGCGCGCTCTCTTTGCCGAGTGCAGGGACGCCCTTGAAGGGCCGAGCGGCCTGCTCCCACTCCCCCTGCAGACTTTTGTGCAGACAGGACAGCGTGACCAGCCTCCCACGACCAGGAGAGCAGTGCAAGTTGAGCCAGCCTCTGAGACCGACCTGGGAGCCAGCCGAGGAAGCCGGCAGCCTTGACGTAGGCAGTGTGCCAGTGACGTAGGCGCCCGTAGGTACGGCCCCACTCCCAGATGATTGGTGGATCACTGGCAGCTTTACATAGCCTCTGACAAGTTGCACTCAGGACGGACCAGGTAGGCAACAGCTGTCCAGCACACCCACCGATCCCAGACAACCTAGGGGAGAGCTGCCAGCGGGCCAGGGCAGCAAGGTCTTTGCCAGGCCTCCTGCTTCAATCTAAACACCAGAGGCTAGGCAGGATGTAGCCGACTCAAGAGGCCGCCTGCATCGCTTCTCGGCCTTTTGGCTAAGATCAAGTGTAGTATCTGTTCTTATCAGTTTAATATCTGATACGTCCCTTATCTGGGGACCATATATTAAATTGATTTTTGGAACAGGGAGATGGAATAGGGGCTTGCTCCGTCCACTCCACGCATCGACCCGGTATTGCAGTGCCTCTGGGAACGGTGCACTCCCCTTCTGGGGAATTTCAAAGTAGCAAAGAAAAGAAAAACGACGAAAGCTCCATCAGGCGGCGGCGGCGGCACAGCAGCACAGACAAGCATGCACGCACATGGAGAGAGAGGAGAGCTGCTTGCTCTACACCTCTCCTGTGTCTGTGTCTGTCTGTCGATACAGCTCACTCACTCACTCACTCACGCAATGTGCAGACAACTCAACAACAGCACGGGCATCATATCTGGGCCGTTTGGCTAAGATCAAGTGCACATCCGGGCTGCAACCAGATCAGGTGCTGCAGGCAAGGCAGCAACTTCATGAGAGATGCCCCTTGGCATTCATTCCTGAAGCAAACTGCTCAACCGGCGCACTCATTCTGATGCCTGCTCACTCGGCTGCTGCCTGCACCAAGCACAGAAGCAGAGTGAAGTGGAGCAGGCCGAAAGACCTTTTCTGTCCCGCCACACTCGCTCCACTTCTCAGGCTCAGGCTTCTCAGCTGCTCCTTGAAGCCAACGGAGGACGCGACGGACGGACGGACGGACGGATGGACGGGCGGGCGAAGGAAGGAAGGAAGGAAGGAAGGAAGGAAGGAAGGAAGGAACGAACGATATCGAGTCACTGGCTCTGCTGCAATTTCACCAGCAGCCAGCCAGCCTGTCGGACAGGCAGGCTCGTTCAAGTGTGCCAGCAGCCAGGGCACGCGGACGGGAGGGAGGAAGGAAGGAAGGGAGGGAGGCATCCGATGGAGCCCGGCTACAGAGCAACGGGGCGCCGCCGCCGCCGGCACAACAGGGCCCGGTGCTCCTGCACCCTGCATCCTCCCCGCCTGCACCAGACTGCCAAGACTGCTGCTCTCCTGCCCAGACAGACAGACCAGCTACAAGCATCACCACCTAGCCATAGCATCAGCAAAACTCTGCCTACCTGCCCTGCCCTGGCCTGGCCTGGCCTCCTGGCCTCCTCTGATGCGTCTGCCTGCCCCAGGCCCAAAGCCCCGCCCACCGTTCAAGGTAAGGCAGAGGCACAACCCCCCACTCCACCCACTCAGACCTCCCCAATATACATCGGCAGTGCAGTGCATCTCTAGCCTCGCTCAGAATCACGTCCCAAACCCCAAGATCACTCAAACGTCTCATGCTTACACCTACCTACTCGGCGTCCAGCTTTGGCGCACGTCTCCACAATTGCCACATCCGTCCACGTGCCCCTGCTTCACGCACGGCACTGTGCCTCCCTCCGGCAGGCATTTCGCCGATCCGTTTCCTGTTTCACAACCAAGGCATAATCAGTACCCCTTTCCTTCCACGGCGCGCACACGCGCCCACCCACTCCACCACTGAGCCATGCCGGCCAAAAACGCACCTGCAGAGCAGTGGGGCACAGGGCCGCCGTCAGCCCGCGACACATTTCCCTCCTGCCGTGCCCTCCCTCCTGTTTCTACATCCGTGCACCCACCCCGCTGCAAAACCAGTCAGTCTGCTCAGGCGTCAGCACAGAGGCATAATGAAGGGCCTCGGCCCTTCTCCCTTTACTGCCCTCTGTACAGCTTGGCAGATCCCTCAGCACTCCGTGTGCACGTGTGTCTGTGACTCTGTGTGTGTGTGTGTGTGTGTGAGAGAGAGAGATTGAGTGAGTGAGTGAGTGAGTGAGTGAGTGAGTGAGTGAGTGAGAGAGAGAGAGACAGACCCTGCCAGATCCCTCAGCATTCCATGTGTGTTTGTGTCGGTGGGTGAGAGAGACAGAGACAGAGACAGACACAGAGAGACAGACACACACACACACACAAACACACACACACACCCACCCCCACACACCCCCGTGTGCACGTGTGTCTGTGACTCTGTGTGTGTGTGAGATTGAGTGAGAGAGAGAGACAGACCCTGCCAGATCCCTCAGCATTCCATGTGTGTTTGTGTCGGTGGGTGAGAGAGACAGAGACAGAGACAGACACAGAGAGACAGACACACACACACACACAAACACACACACACACCCACCCCCACACACCCCCGTGTGCACGTGTGTCTGTGACTCTGTGTGTGTGTGAGATTGAGTGAGTGAGAGAGAGAGACAGACCGACCCTGCCAGATCCCTCAGCATTCCATGTGTGTTTGTGTCGGTGGGTGAGAGAGACAGAGACAGACACAGAGAGACAGACAGACACACACACACACCCACCCACCCCCATCCACCCTGGTAAAAAAAGGTGGTGGGGGAGCAGGGGAGAAGACACCACTGTGTCCAATGATAGCCTGTGCAGACGCAAAGTCTACAGCTTTTGTGAGATGAAACAAACTCAAGCCACTCAACAATTGTAATTCCACACACATCAAAATAAAGGCACAGAGGTGTGAATGGCTGCACTTCAGCCTTCGGCTTGGAGAGCACACCCATTGTTTCTCCTCAGGCACACCTGTAGCTGACATCTTCCTATTCCCAAGCTTGCCAGGAGGCTTTTCTGCCCGCGGACTTTGGCCACGTCCACAAACCTCGTAACCGGTCTTGAGCGGCGCACGTGGCCTCTGCCTTTGTCGCCCGGTGCAGTCCCATCCGCTCGCTCCCTCCCGGAGAGGGCAGAGCCTCCGAAGGAGACCGTTCAGCTGGATGCGCCAGCCAGCTGGGGCACGCAAAGCCGAGAGGCGCGCTCTCTTTGCCGAGTGCAGGGACGCCCTTGAAGGGCCGAGCGGCCTGCTCCCACTCCCCCTGCAGACTTTTGTGCAGACAGGACAGCGTGACCAGCCTCCCACGACCAGGAGAGCAGTGCAAGTTGAGCCAGCCTCTGAGACCGACCTGGGAGCCAGCCGAGGAAGCCGGCAGCCTTGACGTAGGCAGTGTGCCAGTGACGTAGGCGCCCGTAGGTACGGCCCCACTCCCAGATGATTGGTGGATCACTGGCAGCTTTACATAGCCTCTGACAAGTTGCACTCAGGACGGACCAGGTAGGCAACAGCTGTCCAGCACACCCACCGATCCCAGACAACCTAGGGGAGAGCTGCCAGCGGGCCAGGGCAGCAAGGTCTTTGCCAGGCCTCCTGCTTCAATCTAAACACCAGAGGCTAGGCAGGATGTAGCCGACTCAAGAGGCCGCCTGCATCGCTTCTCGGCCTTTTGGCTAAGATCAAGTGTAGTATCTGTTCTTATCAGTTTAATATCTGATACGTCCCTTATCTGGGGACCATATATTAAATTGATTTTTGGAACAGGGAGATGGAATAGGGGCTTGCTCCGTCCACTCCACGCATCGACCCGGTATTGCAGTGCCTCTGGGAACGGTGCACTCCCCTTCTGGGGAATTTCAAAGTAGCAAAGAAAAGAAAAACGACGAAAGCTCCATCAGGCGGCGGCGGCGGCACAGCAGCACAGACAAGCATGCACGCACATGGAGAGAGAGGAGAGCTGCTTGCTCTACACCTCTCCTGTGTCTGTGTCTGTCTGTCGATACAGCTCACTCACTCACTCACTCACGCAATGTGCAGACAACTCAACAACAGCACGGGCATCATATCTGGGCCGTTTGGCTAAGATCAAGTGCACATCCGGGCTGCAACCAGATCAGGTGCTGCAGGCAAGGCAGCAACTTCATGAGAGATGCCCCTTGGCATTCATTCCTGAAGCAAACTGCTCAACCGGCGCACTCATTCTGATGCCTGCTCACTCGGCTGCTGCCTGCACCAAGCACAGAAGCAGAGTGAAGTGGAGCAGGCCGAAAGACCTTTTCTGTCCCGCCACACTCGCTCCACTTCTCAGGCTCAGGCTTCTCAGCTGCTCCTTGAAGCCAACGGAGGACGCGACGGACGGACGGACGGACGGATGGACGGGCGGGCGAAGGAAGGAAGGAAGGAAGGAAGGAAGGAAGGAAGGAAGGAACGAACGATATCGAGTCACTGGCTCTGCTGCAATTTCACCAGCAGCCAGCCAGCCTGTCGGACAGGCAGGCTCGTTCAAGTGTGCCAGCAGCCAGGGCACGCGGACGGGAGGGAGGAAGGAAGGAAGGGAGGGAGGCATCCGATGGAGCCCGGCTACAGAGCAACGGGGCGCCGCCGCCGCCGGCACAACAGGGCCCGGTGCTCCTGCACCCTGCATCCTCCCCGCCTGCACCAGACTGCCAAGACTGCTGCTCTCCTGCCCAGACAGACAGACCAGCTACAAGCATCACCACCTAGCCATAGCATCAGCAAAACTCTGCCTACCTGCCCTGCCCTGGCCTGGCCTGGCCTCCTGGCCTCCTCTGATGCGTCTGCCTGCCCCAGGCCCAAAGCCCCGCCCACCGTTCAAGGTAAGGCAGAGGCACAACCCCCCACTCCACCCACTCAGACCTCCCCAATATACATCGGCAGTGCAGTGCATCTCTAGCCTCGCTCAGAATCACGTCCCAAACCCCAAGATCACTCAAACGTCTCATGCTTACACCTACCTACTCGGCGTCCAGCTTTGGCGCACGTCTCCACAATTGCCACATCCGTCCACGTGCCCCTGCTTCACGCACGGCACTGTGCCTCCCTCCGGCAGGCATTTCGCCGATCCGTTTCCTGTTTCACAACCAAGGCATAATCAGTACCCCTTTCCTTCCACGGCGCGCACACGCGCCCACCCACTCCACCACTGAGCCATGCCGGCCAAAAACGCACCTGCAGAGCAGTGGGGCACAGGGCCGCCGTCAGCCCGCGACACATTTCCCTCCTGCCGTGCCCTCCCTCCTGTTTCTACATCCGTGCACCCACCCCGCTGCAAAACCAGTCAGTCTGCTCAGGCGTCAGCACAGAGGCATAATGAAGGGCCTCGGCCCTTCTCCCTTTACTGCCCTCTGTACAGCTTGGCAGATCCCTCAGCACTCCGTGTGCACGTGTGTCTGTGACTCTGTGTGTGTGTGTGTGTGTGTGAGAGAGAGAGATTGAGTGAGTGAGTGAGTGAGTGAGTGAGTGAGTGAGTGAGTGAGAGAGAGAGAGACAGACCCTGCCAGATCCCTCAGCATTCCATGTGTGTTTGTGTCGGTGGGTGAGAGAGACAGAGACAGAGACAGACACAGAGAGACAGACACACACACACACACAAACACACACACACACCCACCCCCACACACCCCCGTGTGCACGTGTGTCTGTGACTCTGTGTGTGTGTGAGATTGAGTGAGAGAGAGAGACAGACCCTGCCAGATCCCTCAGCATTCCATGTGTGTTTGTGTCGGTGGGTGAGAGAGACAGAGACAGAGACAGACACAGAGAGACAGACACACACACACACACAAACACACACACACACCCACCCCCACACACCCCCGTGTGCACGTGTGTCTGTGACTCTGTGTGTGTGTGAGATTGAGTGAGTGAGAGAGAGAGACAGACCGACCCTGCCAGATCCCTCAGCATTCCATGTGTGTTTGTGTCGGTGGGTGAGAGAGACAGAGACAGACACAGAGAGACAGACAGACACACACACACACCCACCCACCCCCATCCACCCTGGTAAAAAAAGGTGGTGGGGGAGCAGGGGAGAAGACACCACTGTGTCCAATGATAGCCTGTGCAGACGCAAAGTCTACAGCTTCTGTGAGATGAAACAAACTCAAGCCACTCAACAATTGTAATTCCACACACATCAAAATAAAGGCACAGAGGTGTGAATGGCTGCACTTCAGCCTTCGGCTTGGAGAGCACACCCATTGTTTCTCCTCAGGCACACCTGTAGCTGACATCTTCCTATTCCCAAGCTTGCCAGGAGGCTTTTCTGCCCGCGGACTTTGGCCACGTCCACAAACCTCGTAACCGGTCTTGAGCGGCGCACGTGGCCTCTGCCTTTGTCGCCCGGTGCAGTCCCATCCGCTCGCTCCCTCCCGGAGAGGGCAGAGCCTCCGAAGGAGACCGTTCAGCTGGATGCGCCAGCCAGCTGGGGCACGCAAAGCCGAGAGGCGCGCTCTCTTTGCCGAGTGCAGGGACGCCCTTGAAGGGCCGAGCGGCCTGCTCCCACTCCCCCTGCAGACTTTTGTGCAGACAGGACAGCGTGACCAGCCTCCCACGACCAGGAGAGCAGTGCAAGTTGAGCCAGCCTCTGAGACCGACCTGGGAGCCAGCCGAGGAAGCCGGCAGCCTTGACGTAGGCAGTGTGCCAGTGACGTAGGCGCCCGTAGGTACGGCCCCACTCCCAGATGATTGGTGGATCACTGGCAGCTTTACATAGCCTCTGACAAGTTGCACTCAGGACGGACCAGGTAGGCAACAGCTGTCCAGCACACCCACCGATCCCAGACAACCTAGGGGAGAGCTGCCAGCGGGCCAGGGCAGCAAGGTCTTTGCCAGGCCTCCTGCTTCAATCTAAACACCAGAGGCTAGGCAGGATGTAGCCGACTCAAGAGGCCGCCTGCATCGCTTCTCGGCCTTTTGGCTAAGATCAAGTGTAGTATCTGTTCTTATCAGTTTAATATCTGATACGTCCCTTATCTGGGGACCATATATTAAATTGATTTTTGGAACAGGGAGATGGAATAGGGGCTTGCTCCGTCCACTCCACGCATCGACCCGGTATTGCAGTGCCTCTGGGAACGGTGCACTCCCCTTCTGGGGAATTTCAAAGTAGCAAAGAAAAGAAAAACGACGAAAGCTCCATCAGGCGGCGGCGGCGGCACAGCAGCACAGACAAGCATGCACGCACATGGAGAGAGAGGAGAGCTGCTTGCTCTACACCTCTCCTGTGTCTGTGTCTGTCTGTCGATACAGCTCACTCACTCACTCACTCACGCAATGTGCAGACAACTCAACAACAGCACGGGCATCATATCTGGGCCGTTTGGCTAAGATCAAGTGCACATCCGGGCTGCAACCAGATCAGGTGCTGCAGGCAAGGCAGCAACTTCATGAGAGATGCCCCTTGGCATTCATTCCTGAAGCAAACTGCTCAACCGGCGCACTCATTCTGATGCCTGCTCACTCGGCTGCTGCCTGCACCAAGCACAGAAGCAGAGTGAAGTGGAGCAGGCCGAAAGACCTTTTCTGTCCCGCCACACTCGCTCCACTTCTCAGGCTCAGGCTTCTCAGCTGCTCCTTGAAGCCAACGGAGGACGCGACGGACGGACGGACGGACGGATGGACGGGCGGGCGAAGGAAGGAAGGAAGGAAGGAAGGAAGGAAGGAAGGAAGGAACGAACGATATCGAGTCACTGGCTCTGCTGCAATTTCACCAGCAGCCAGCCAGCCTGTCGGACAGGCAGGCTCGTTCAAGTGTGCCAGCAGCCAGGGCACGCGGACGGGAGGGAGGAAGGAAGGAAGGGAGGGAGGCATCCGATGGAGCCCGGCTACAGAGCAACGGGGCGCCGCCGCCGCCGGCACAACAGGGCCCGGTGCTCCTGCACCCTGCATCCTCCCCGCCTGCACCAGACTGCCAAGACTGCTGCTCTCCTGCCCAGACAGACAGACCAGCTACAAGCATCACCACCTAGCCATAGCATCAGCAAAACTCTGCCTACCTGCCCTGCCCTGGCCTGGCCTGGCCTCCTGGCCTCCTCTGATGCGTCTGCCTGCCCCAGGCCCAAAGCCCCGCCCACCGTTCAAGGTAAGGCAGAGGCACAACCCCCCACTCCACCCACTCAGACCTCCCCAATATACATCGGCAGTGCAGTGCATCTCTAGCCTCGCTCAGAATCACGTCCCAAACCCCAAGATCACTCAAACGTCTCATGCTTACACCTACCTACTCGGCGTCCAGCTTTGGCGCACGTCTCCACAATTGCCACATCCGTCCACGTGCCCCTGCTTCACGCACGGCACTGTGCCTCCCTCCGGCAGGCATTTCGCCGATCCGTTTCCTGTTTCACAACCAAGGCATAATCAGTACCCCTTTCCTTCCACGGCGCGCACACGCGCCCACCCACTCCACCACTGAGCCATGCCGGCCAAAAACGCACCTGCAGAGCAGTGGGGCACAGGGCCGCCGTCAGCCCGCGACACATTTCCCTCCTGCCGTGCCCTCCCTCCTGTTTCTACATCCGTGCACCCACCCCGCTGCAAAACCAGTCAGTCTGCTCAGGCGTCAGCACAGAGGCATAATGAAGGGCCTCGGCCCTTCTCCCTTTACTGCCCTCTGTACAGCTTGGCAGATCCCTCAGCACTCCGTGTGCACGTGTGTCTGTGACTCTGTGTGTGTGTGTGTGTGTGTGTGAGAGAGAGAGATTGAGTGAGTGAGTGAGTGAGTGAGTGAGTGAGTGAGTGAGTGAGAGAGAGAGAGACAGACCCTGCCAGATCCCTCAGCATTCCATGTGTGTTTGTGTCGGTGGGTGAGAGAGACAGAGACAGAGACAGACACAGAGAGACAGACACACACACACACACAAACACACACACACACCCACCCCCACACACCCCCGTGTGCACGTGTGTCTGTGACTCTGTGTGTGTGTGAGATTGAGTGAGAGAGAGAGACAGACCCTGCCAGATCCCTCAGCATTCCATGTGTGTTTGTGTCGGTGGGTGAGAGAGACAGAGACAGAGACAGACACAGAGAGACAGACACACACACACACACAAACACACACACACACCCACCCCCACACACCCCCGTGTGCACGTGTGTCTGTGACTCTGTGTGTGTGTGAGATTGAGTGAGTGAGAGAGAGAGACAGACCGACCCTGCCAGATCCCTCAGCATTCCATGTGTGTTTGTGTCGGTGGGTGAGAGAGACAGAGACAGACACAGAGAGACAGACAGACACACACACACACCCACCCACCCCCATCCACCCTGGTAAAAAAAGGTGGTGGGGGAGCAGGGGAGAAGACACCACTGTGTCCAATGATAGCCTGTGCAGACGCAAAGTCTACAGCTTCTGTGAGATGAAACAAACTCAAGCCACTCAACAATTGTAATTCCACACACATCAAAATAAAGGCACAGAGGTGTGAATGGCTGCACTTCAGCCTTCGGCTTGGAGAGCACACCCATTGTTTCTCCTCAGGCACACCTGTAGCTGACATCTTCCTATTCCCAAGCTTGCCAGGAGGCTTTTCTGCCCGCGGACTTTGGCCACGTCCACAAACCTCGTAACCGGTCTTGAGCGGCGCACGTGGCCTCTGCCTTTGTCGCCCGGTGCAGTCCCATCCGCTCGCTCCCTCCCGGAGAGGGCAGAGCCTCCGAAGGAGACCGTTCAGCTGGATGCGCCAGCCAGCTGGGGCACGCAAAGCCGAGAGGCGCGCTCTCTTTGCCGAGTGCAGGGACGCCCTTGAAGGGCCGAGCGGCCTGCTCCCACTCCCCCTGCAGACTTTTGTGCAGACAGGACAGCGTGACCAGCCTCCCACGACCAGGAGAGCAGTGCAAGTTGAGCCAGCCTCTGAGACCGACCTGGGAGCCAGCCGAGGAAGCCGGCAGCCTTGACGTAGGCAGTGTGCCAGTGACGTAGGCGCCCGTAGGTACGGCCCCACTCCCAGATGATTGGTGGATCACTGGCAGCTTTACATAGCCTCTGACAAGTTGCACTCAGGACGGACCAGGTAGGCAACAGCTGTCCAGCACACCCACCGATCCCAGACAACCTAGGGGAGAGCTGCCAGCGGGCCAGGGCAGCAAGGTCTTTGCCAGGCCTCCTGCTTCAATCTAAACACCAGAGGCTAGGCAGGATGTAGCCGACTCAAGAGGCCGCCTGCATCGCTTCTCGGCCTTTTGGCTAAGATCAAGTGTAAAGGTGTTGGGGATCTGGTTCGGAGGGGCTGAGGCGTGCAACAAGAACTGGCAGGAGCGGACTGCCAAGGTGAAACAGAAACTGGGACTGTGGGGAGGGCGCTCCCTGTCGATAACGGGCAAGAACCTGGTCATCAGGTGTGAGGTGCTCTCAGGGCTGCTGTACTTGGCGCAGGTCTGGCCCGTCCCCCGCTCCTACAGCTCGGAAATCACCCGGGCTGTCTTCAGATTCGTCTGGGGATCCAAGATGGAGCGGGTGAGACGGACCGCCATGCACAAGTCCCTGGACAACGGGGGCAAGAACGTCCCCAATGTCGCCCTCACCCTGATGGCCAGCTTCGTATGTGGCTGCATCAGGTTGTGTGTAGAGCCCAGGTATGTGGGCACCAAGTACCACTATGTGCCCAGGTTCTACTTGTCGCCCTGGCTGCGAAGGATGGGTCTGGCCCCACTCCCGCGCAACGCCCCAGTCAGCTGGTCGTTGCCGGCATACCTATCCCACGTAGCAAAGTTCTTCCAGGAGAACGCCTTTGACCACAAGGCCATCAGGCAGTGGTCGGCACGAAGTGTCCTGCAGGCACTGCAGGAGAAGGACGTGATGGACACAGTGGGGTGGTTCCCTGAGCAGACTGTCCAGTTCATCTGGCAAAATGCCTCATCGCCAGATCTCACCAACAGGCACCAAGACCTCGCCTGGCTGGCGGTGAGAGGGGCCCTCCCAGTCAGAGCCCTCCTGTACGCCCGGAACGTCGTCTCCGCACCCCACTGCCCACGGGAGGACTGCAGTGAGGAGGAGTCTGTGACCCACCTCTTTGCACACTGCCAGTTCGCAAAGAGGGTGTGGAGGAGGATGGACGGGCTAGTGTCACGTTTCATCCCCAGCAGCTGCGTGACAGAGGACTCTCTGATCTACGGGCTGTTCCCGGGGACGCACACGGAGACCAACATCCGGTGCTGCTGGCAGATCATCAACTCGGTGAAAGACGCTCTTTGGTCAGCCCGAAACTTGATCATCTACCAGCACATGGAGATGTCCGTGGGAGAATGCTGCCGACTGGCACACTCTCGGCTGCAGGAGTACGTGCTGAGGGACGCACTGAAACTTGGTGCAGCCACCGCAAGGGCCCGGTGGGGAAGGACCACAGTATAGGTTTCTCCACCCGTGGGAGTGGGAGGGGTCGGTGGGCGAGGAGTATACCCCTCAACAATGAGATGCTAAGCTGAACTACTGGAGTGCCACGTGGGTGGCTATAAACACGGGTATTTTACTGAGTATAATGGAAACGTATGTAAAGGATGAAAAGTTATTGAATGGTTTATTGTATATATTTATTTTTGAATAAAGTATATTTTGAAATAAAAAAAAAAAAAAAAAAAAAAAAAATCTGTTCTTATCAGTTTAATATCTGATACGTCCCTTATCTGGGGACCATATATTAAATTGATTTTTGGAACAGGGAGATGGAATAGGGGCTTGCTCCGTCCACTCCACGCATCGACCCGGTATTGCAGTGCCTCTGGGAACGGTGCACTCCCCTTCTGGGGAATTTCAAAGTAGCAAAGAAAAGAAAAACGACGAAAGCTCCATCAGGCGGCGGCGGCGGCACAGCAGCACAGACAAGCATGCACGCACATGGAGAGAGAGGAGAGCTGCTTGCTCTACACCTCTCCTGTGTCTGTGTCTGTCTGTCGATACAGCTCACTCACTCACTCACTCACGCAATGTGCAGACAACTCAACAACAGCACGGGCATCATATCTGGGCCGTTTGGCTAAGATCAAGTGCACATCCGGGCTGCAACCAGATCAGGTGCTGCAGGCAAGGCAGCAACTTCATGAGAGATGCCCCTTGGCATTCATTCCTGAAGCAAACTGCTCAACCGGCGCACTCATTCTGATGCCTGCTCACTCGGCTGCTGCCTGCACCAAGCACAGAAGCAGAGTGAAGTGGAGCAGGCCGAAAGACCTTTTCTGTCCCGCCACACTCGCTCCACTTCTCAGGCTCAGGCTTCTCAGCTGCTCCTTGAAGCCAACGGAGGACGCGACGGACGGACGGACGGACGGATGGACGGGCGGGCGAAGGAAGGAAGGAAGGAAGGAAGGAAGGAAGGAAGGAAGGAACGAACGATATCGAGTCACTGGCTCTGCTGCAATTTCACCAGCAGCCAGCCAGCCTGTCGGACAGGCAGGCTCGTTCAAGTGTGCCAGCAGCCAGGGCACGCGGACGGGAGGGAGGAAGGAAGGAAGGGAGGGAGGCATCCGATGGAGCCCGGCTACAGAGCAACGGGGCGCCGCCGCCGCCGGCACAACAGGGCCCGGTGCTCCTGCACCCTGCATCCTCCCCGCCTGCACCAGACTGCCAAGACTGCTGCTCTCCTGCCCAGACAGACAGACCAGCTACAAGCATCACCACCTAGCCATAGCATCAGCAAAACTCTGCCTACCTGCCCTGCCCTGGCCTGGCCTGGCCTCCTGGCCTCCTCTGATGCGTCTGCCTGCCCCAGGCCCAAAGCCCCGCCCACCGTTCAAGGTAAGGCAGAGGCACAACCCCCCACTCCACCCACTCAGACCTCCCCAATATACATCGGCAGTGCAGTGCATCTCTAGCCTCGCTCAGAATCACGTCCCAAACCCCAAGATCACTCAAACGTCTCATGCTTACACCTACCTACTCGGCGTCCAGCTTTGGCGCACGTCTCCACAATTGCCACATCCGTCCACGTGCCCCTGCTTCACGCACGGCACTGTGCCTCCCTCCGGCAGGCATTTCGCCGATCCGTTTCCTGTTTCACAACCAAGGCATAATCAGTACCCCTTTCCTTCCACGGCGCGCACACGCGCCCACCCACTCCACCACTGAGCCATGCCGGCCAAAAACGCACCTGCAGAGCAGTGGGGCACAGGGCCGCCGTCAGCCCGCGACACATTTCCCTCCTGCCGTGCCCTCCCTCCTGTTTCTACATCCGTGCACCCACCCCGCTGCAAAACCAGTCAGTCTGCTCAGGCGTCAGCACAGAGGCATAATGAAGGGCCTCGGCCCTTCTCCCTTTACTGCCCTCTGTACAGCTTGGCAGATCCCTCAGCACTCCGTGTGCACGTGTGTCTGTGACTCTGTGTGTGTGTGTGTGTGTGTGAGAGAGAGAGATTGAGTGAGTGAGTGAGTGAGTGAGTGAGTGAGTGAGTGAGTGAGAGAGAGAGAGACAGACCCTGCCAGATCCCTCAGCATTCCATGTGTGTTTGTGTCGGTGGGTGAGAGAGACAGAGACAGAGACAGACACAGAGAGACAGACACACACACACACACAAACACACACACACACCCACCCCCACACACCCCCGTGTGCACGTGTGTCTGTGACTCTGTGTGTGTGTGAGATTGAGTGAGAGAGAGAGACAGACCCTGCCAGATCCCTCAGCATTCCATGTGTGTTTGTGTCGGTGGGTGAGAGAGACAGAGACAGAGACAGACACAGAGAGACAGACACACACACACACACAAACACACACACACACCCACCCCCACACACCCCCGTGTGCACGTGTGTCTGTGACTCTGTGTGTGTGTGAGATTGAGTGAGTGAGAGAGAGAGACAGACCGACCCTGCCAGATCCCTCAGCATTCCATGTGTGTTTGTGTCGGTGGGTGAGAGAGACAGAGACAGACACAGAGAGACAGACAGACACACACACACACCCACCCACCCCCATCCACCCTGGTAAAAAAAGGTGGTGGGGGAGCAGGGGAGAAGACACCACTGTGTCCAATGATAGCCTGTGCAGACGCAAAGTCTACAGCTTCTGTGAGATGAAACAAACTCAAGCCACTCAACAATTGTAATTCCACACACATCAAAATAAAGGCACAGAGGTGTGAATGGCTGCACTTCAGCCTTCGGCTTGGAGAGCACACCCATTGTTTCTCCTCAGGCACACCTGTAGCTGACATCTTCCTATTCCCAAGCTTGCCAGGAGGCTTTTCTGCCCGCGGACTTTGGCCACGTCCACAAACCTCGTAACCGGTCTTGAGCGGCGCACGTGGCCTCTGCCTTTGTCGCCCGGTGCAGTCCCATCCGCTCGCTCCCTCCCGGAGAGGGCAGAGCCTCCGAAGGAGACCGTTCAGCTGGATGCGCCAGCCAGCTGGGGCACGCAAAGCCGAGAGGCGCGCTCTCTTTGCCGAGTGCAGGGACGCCCTTGAAGGGCCGAGCGGCCTGCTCCCACTCCCCCTGCAGACTTTTGTGCAGACAGGACAGCGTGACCAGCCTCCCACGACCAGGAGAGCAGTGCAAGTTGAGCCAGCCTCTGAGACCGACCTGGGAGCCAGCCGAGGAAGCCGGCAGCCTTGACGTAGGCAGTGTGCCAGTGACGTAGGCGCCCGTAGGTACGGCCCCACTCCCAGATGATTGGTGGATCACTGGCAGCTTTACATAGCCTCTGACAAGTTGCACTCAGGACGGACCAGGTAGGCAACAGCTGTCCAGCACACCCACCGATCCCAGACAACCTAGGGGAGAGCTGCCAGCGGGCCAGGGCAGCAAGGTCTTTGCCAGGCCTCCTGCTTCAATCTAAACACCAGAGGCTAGGCAGGATGTAGCCGACTCAAGAGGCCGCCTGCATCGCTTCTCGGCCTTTTGGCTAAGATCAAGTGTAGTATCTGTTCACCAAGTACCACTATGTGCCCAGGTTCTACTTGTCGCCCTGGCTGCGAAGGATGGGTCTGGCCCCACTCCCGCGCAACGCCCCAGTCAGCTGGTCGTTGCCGGCATACCTATCCCACGTAGCAAAGTTCTTCCAGGAGAACGCCTTTGACCACAAGGCCATCAGGCAGTGGTCGGCACGAAGTGTCCTGCAGGCACTGCAGGAGAAGGACGTGATGGACACAGTGGGGTGGTTCCCTGAGCAGACTGTCCAGTTCATCTGGCAAAATGCCTCATCGCCAGATCTCACCAACAGGCACCAAGACCTCGCCTGGCTGGCGGTGAGAGGGGCCCTCCCAGTCAGAGCCCTCCTGTACGCCCGGAACGTCGTCTCCGCACCCCACTGCCCACGGGAGGACTGCAGTGAGGAGGAGTCTGTGACCCACCTCTTTGCACACTGCCAGTTCGCAAAGAGGGTGTGGAGGAGGGTGGACGGGCTAGTGTCACGTTTCATCCCCAGCAGCTGCGTGACAGAGGACTCTCTGATCTACGGGCTGTTCCCGGGGACGCACACGGAGACCAACATCCGGTGCTGCTGGCAGATCATCAACTCGGTGAAAGACGCTCTTTGGTCAGCCCGAAACTTGGTGATCTACCAGCACATGGAGATGTCAGTGGGAGAATGCTGCCGACTGGCACACTCTCGGCTGCAGGAGTACGTGCTGAGGGACGCACTGAAACTTGGTGCAGCCACCGCAAGGGCCCGGTGGGGAAGGACCACAGTATAGGTTTCTCCACCCGTGGGAGTGGGAGGGGTCGGTGGGCGAGGAGTATACCCCTCAACAATGAGATGCTAAGCTGAACTACTGGAGTGCCACATGGGTGGCTATAAACACGGGTATTTTACTGAGTATAATGGAAACGTATGCAAAGGATGAAAAGTTATTGAATGGTTTACTGTATATATTTATTTTTGAATAAAGTATATTTTGAAATAAAAAAAAAAAAAAAATCTGTTCTTATCAGACCAGAAGGCGCAGGAGGAGAGTTCGCGCTGACGCAGGGGTGGATCCTAATGCTGATTGGCCTCCAATCTAACACCCCATACCAGCGACGACAGCAGTGAGTTAGAAGATGGCAGCAGCGAGCAATACATCAGCTCGAGGCCAGGGTATCAAGAACACTGTCAGGCTGACAGTGCGAGACCGGAACGGGGGCACCGGCTTCACCCGAGAGACCTTCATCCGGAAGGTCTTGCTGGATTGCTGCGGATTTACGCCCGATGACATCTACTGCGTCCAGGACTTCGCAGGCTTCTTCGATGTCACTTTCCGGCAGGCTGCAGGGTGGCAGAAGCTGTACCAGCAGCTTCAGCTGAAGGGGACAGAGGCGCCGCTGTCGCTGCTGAAAGCACAGCCCCTCTTTGCAACGGCTACGCAACAGGAAAGGACAATCACGGTGCACATGTTCAACCCGCACGTGCCAGTGGTAGATGTCCTTACGTTCCTCGCTCGGTATGTGGAGAGCGTAGGAACACCAGCAGACGTGAAGGACGGGCTGGGAATCTGGACCAGCAAACGGCAGGTGATGGTGAAGCTGAGGTTGGATTCCAACGGCGGCATCGTCCACCCCCCCTCCGTCTTCGCCATCGGAGGGAACCGAGGGTACATGGTGTACGCGGGACAACCCAGGGTGTGCCGAAACTGCGGCAAGGAAGGGCACATCGCAGCCCAGTGCAGGGTGGTGATGTGCAAGAACTGTAAAATGGAAGGCCACCTGACCAAAGACTGCACGCAGGCCAAGGCCTGCAACCTCTGCGGACAGGCTGGCCACCTGTACAGAGCCTGCCCGAAGCGTGGGGGCACCTACGCACAGGCGACCAGGGGAGGTGCTGGCCCTGAAAGGGCCCAGGCTGATGCGGACGTACCCGCCAGCGCTGCAGATGAGGCACCCGACAGGACGGATGACGAGACCAGGGAGGAAGGTGCAAGCACCCCAAGACCTGCCACCCCACTGCAGACCCTCCAGGACCAGGCAAACGACGAGCAGGAGTCCATGGAGGAGGGGAGAGCTGAGGCGGAAACCGAATGGAAGGTCGTGAAACGAAAAAAGACCCAAAAGGCGGCGGCCAAGCGACAGAAGGCGGAGCAACGCCAGAAAAGGGCAGGGAACCACGCAGCCCCTGGTACCCTGTCCTCTTCAGAGGAGGAAGGAGTTGGGGGAGGCCAGCAGCCCCGGCGGAAGAAGCGGCTGGCAGAACAGGTGGAGAGGAGGAGAGAGAGGGGAGAAAGTCTGCTGGCCACCCCCCAAGTACAGGAGGCGGAGAGCAGCAGACGCACAGAGCTCCGGGAATCCGGGAGCAGAGCCACGGCTGGTACCCAGCAGCCGGAAGGGGAAGCAGCCCAGGAAGTCAGCAACCGCCCGGGCCCAGACCCAGAACCAGAACGGCCACACACGGAGGAGTACTACCAGCAGTACCTGAGCCCACAGGAGGTGGAAAACTTCACAAAGGCGGTGGGGATGAAGGCTCAGGATGGCAAGAGTGAGGACGGAGAGCAGCCAAAATAAAAGACTTAACGATGGCAGACCTTAAATTGGCGTGCTTGAATGTGCGAAGTTTGAAGAGTACTGGGCGATGCGTCAGCACGCTCCAGTACCTGGACACTGTAAAGGCCGATGTGACCTTCCTCCAGGAGTGTGGACTACCACATCTCCGTAACTACCGGAGGTGGTCACGGTGGTGGAAAAAAGGTTTGTCGGTGTGGTCGGGGGGCAACGATTGTCGCGCTTCCGGCCTGGGGATTCTGCTGCGGGGAGGCAACTTCTCAATCACCCAAGTTAAAGAGGTGGTTGCGGGGCGCCTCCTGGTAGCAGACGTCAAATACCGGGGCACTCCGCTCCGGCTGATCAACATGTACGCCTCCCCCGTGCGGAGCGAGCGGCTGGCCGTCTTCGAGCAGCTCCCACAGCTGCTGGTGACGACCCAGCCGGTCGTTCTGGCCGGAGACTTCAATTGCACCATTGATGCGGCTGGAGGACCCGGCAGTGCCGACGGCAGGCTAGACAGTACCTCTAGACTCCTGAGGGAAATGGTGAAGACAGCCAAGCTGCGCGACGCCTTTGGCACCCCCACAGGTGGAGCACAGCCGCAAGCCACCTGGACACGATCGGACGGCTCAGCCCGCTCCCGGATCGACTTCCTCTTCCTGTCTGAGTCCCTCACGGTCAGGTCCACCGACGTCACGCCGGTGTTCTTCTCTGACCACTGCCTTCTGAGAGCCACCTGTCACTTACGGGAGGACCAGAAGGCAGGCAGGGGGACGTGGAAGCTGAACGTAAAGCTGCTGACCCCAGAGAACATCGAGGAACTAGAGAGGGAGTACACAGGTTGGAGAACCTTGAAAGCCTTCTTTGATTCCCCGGTTCACTGGTGGGAAGCCACCAAGGAGAACATTAAGAGGTTCTTCATCCGCAAGGGTATTCAGAAGGCAAGGCAGGAGCAGAGGGAACTGCGTAAACTCCAGACAGAGTTGCAGCAACTTCTCCTTCTGCAGTCGAAGGGGGTGGATGTCAGGGAGGAACTGCGAGAGGTGAAGGGCCGGCAAGCCCAGCACCTCGCCGCGGAATCCTCCAAGATCATCTTCCGATCAAGGGTCCAAACCGTGGAGCAGGACGAGACGTGCTCACGCTTCTTCTTCCAAAAGGTGCACAGGGGGAGCTCTGTGATCCACAACCTTAAGGAAGAGGACGGCTCAGTCGCGTCCTCGCAGACCGACATACTGAGGATCTGCAAGTCCTTCTATGCCGGTCTGTACGAGGAAAAGGCCACAGAATCCACAGCCTCCCACAACTTCCTGTCGTCTATCACGCAGGTCTTAGACGACGGCAAGCGGGAGAGTCTGGATCAGCCACTGACCCTGGACGAGCTGACAGGCTCCATCCGTTCCTTCGGGTCGGGTAAGACTCCCGGAAGCGACGGCTTACCGGCCGAGTTGTACTCGGCTCTGTGGAACTGGATGGGCCCAGACCTGCTGGAAGTGTACAACGCTATGCTTCTGGCCGGCAGTATGTCTGAGTCCATGAGGAAGGGCATCATCACCCTCATCTACAAGCAGAAGGGGGAAAGGGAGGACATTAGGAATTGGAGACCCATCTCTCTCCTGAATGTGGACTACAAGATCCTGTCCAAGGCTATCGCCAACAGGGTCAAGTCTGCTCTGGGACAGGTGATCCACCCGGACCAAACCTGTGCTGTACCGGGCAGGAAGATCTCAGACAGCCTCGCGCTGCTGAGGGACACCATCGCCTACGTGCAGGACAGGGGGGTGGACGCCTGCCTGGTCAGCTTGGACCAGGAGAAAGCCTTCGACAGGATATCGCACACATACATGGCGGACGTGCTCTCCAAAATGGGATTTGGGGAGGGAATCCGGAATTGGATCAGACTGCTCTACACAGACATCCGTAGTGCAGTCCAGGTCAACGGGTGGGAAACAGACAGCTTCCCCATCAGGTCTGGAGTCAGGCAGGGCTGCCCCCTCTCCCCTGTCTTGTTTGTCTGCTGCATAGAACCCTTTGTGGAAGCCATCAGGAGGGATGAGGGCATAAGAGGGGTGACGCTGCCAGGCAGTGGAGGGACCCAAGTGAAAACCTCCCTGTACATGGACGACGTCACCGTCTTCTGCTCTGATCCGAGGTCAGTTCGCAGGTTGATTGGCACCTGCGAACAGTTCGAGCTAGCGTCGGGGGCCAGGGTCAACCGCACGAAGAGCGAAGCCATGCTCTTTGGCAACTGGCCCGACCGATCCAGCGTCCCCTTCACCATCAGGTCTGACCACGTGAAGGTGTTGGGGATCTGGTTCGGAGGGGCTGAGGCGTGCAACAAGAACTGGCAGGAGCGGACTGCCAAGGTGAAACAGAAACTGGGACTGTGGGGAGGGCGCTCCCTGTCGATAACGGGCAAGAACCTGGTCATCAGGTGTGAGGTGCTCTCAGGGCTGCTGTACTTGGCGCAGGTCTGGCCCGTCCCCCGCTCCTACAGCTCGGAAATCACCCGGGCTGTCTTCAGATTCGTCTGGGGATCCAAGATGGAGCGGGTGAGACGGACCGCCATGCACAAGTCCCTGGACAACGGGGGCAAGAACGTCCCCAATGTCGCCCTCACCCTGATGGCCAGCTTCGTATGTGGCTGCATCAGGTTGTGTGTAGAGCCCAGGTATGTGGGCACCAAGTACCACTATGTGCCCAGGTTCTACTTGTCGCCCTGGCTGCGAAGGATGGGTCTGGCCCCACTCCCGCGCAACGCCCCAGTCAGCTGGTCGTTGCCGGCATACCTATCCCACGTAGCAAAGTTCTTCCAGGAGAACGCCTTCGACCACAAGGCCATCAGGCAGTGGTCGGCACGAAGTGTCCTGCAGGCACTGCAGGAGAAGGACGTGATGGACACAGTGGGGTGGTTCCCTGAGCAGACTGTCCAGTTCATCTGGCAAAATGCCTCATCGCCAGATCTCACCAACAGGCACCAAGACCTCGCCTGGCTGGCGGTGAGAGGGGCCCTCCCAGTCAGAGCCCTCCTGTATGCCCGGAACGTCGTCTCCGCACCCCACTGCCCACGGGAGGACTGCAGTGAGGAGGAGTCTGTGACCCACCTCTTTGCACACTGCCAGTTCGCAAAGAGGGTGTGGAGGAGGATGGACGGGCTAGTGTCACGTTTCATCCCCAGCAGCTGCGTGACAGAGGACTCTCTGATCTACGGGCTGTTCCCGGGGACGCACACGGAGACCAACATCCGGTGCTGCTGGCAGATCATCAACTCGGTGAAAGACGCTCTTTGGTCAGCCCGAAACTTGATGATCTACCAGCACATGGAGATGTCCGTGGGAGAATGCTGCCGACTGGCACACTCTCGGCTGCAGGAGTACGTGCTGAGGGACGCACTGAAACTTGGTGCAGCCACCGCAAGGGCCCGGTGGGGAAGGACCACAGTATAGGTTTCTCCACCCGTGGGAGTGGGAGGGGTCGGTGGGCGAGGAGTATACCCCTCAACAATGAGATGCAAAGCTGAACTACTGGAGTGCCACATGGGTGGCTATAAACACGGGTATTTTACTGAGTATAATGGAAACGTATGTAAAGGATGAAAAGTTATTGAATGGTTTACTGTATATATTTATTTTTGAATAAAGTATATTTTGATATAAAAAAAAAAAAAAAAAATCTGTTCTTATCAGTTTAATATCTGATACGTCCCTTATCTGGGGACCATATATTAAATTGATTTTTGGAACAGGGAGATGGAATAGGGGCTTGCTCCGTCCACTCCACGCATCGACCCGGTATTGCAGTGCCTCTGGGAACGGTGCACTCCCCTTCTGGGGAATTTCAAAGTAGCAAAGAAAAGAAAAACGACGAAAGCTCCATCAGGCGGCGGCGGCGGCACAGCAGCACAGACAAGCATGCACGCACATGGAGAGAGAGGAGAGCTGCTTGCTCTACACCTCTCCTGTGTCTGTGTCTGTCTGTCGATACAGCTCACTCACTCACTCACTCACGCAATGTGCAGACAACTCAACAACAGCACGGGCATCATATCTGGGCCGTTTGGCTAAGATCAAGTGCACATCCGGGCTGCAACCAGATCAGGTGCTGCAGGCAAGGCAGCAACTTCATGAGAGATGCCCCTTGGCATTCATTCCTGAAGCAAACTGCTCAACCGGCGCACTCATTCTGATGCCTGCTCACTCGGCTGCTGCCTGCACCAAGCACAGAAGCAGAGTGAAGTGGAGCAGGCCGAAAGACCTTTTCTGTCCCGCCACACTCGCTCCACTTCTCAGGCTCAGGCTTCTCAGCTGCTCCTTGAAGCCAACGGAGGACGCGACGGACGGACGGACGGACGGATGGACGGGCGGGCGAAGGAAGGAAGGAAGGAAGGAAGGAAGGAAGGAAGGAACGAACGATATCGAGTCACTGGCTCTGCTGCAATTTCACCAGCAGCCAGCCAGCCTGTCGGACAGGCAGGCTCGTTCAAGTGTGCCAGCAGCCAGGGCACGCGGACGGGAGGGAGGAAGGAAGGAAGGGAGGGAGGCATCCGATGGAGCCCGGCTACAGAGCAACGGGGCGCCGCCGCCGCCGGCACAACAGGGCCCGGTGCTCCTGCACCCTGCATCCTCCCCGCCTGCACCAGACTGCCAAGACTGCTGCTCTCCTGCCCAGACAGACAGACCAGCTACAAGCATCACCACCTAGCCATAGCATCAGCAAAACTCTGCCTACCTGCCCTGCCCTGGCCTGGCCTGGCCTCCTGGCCTCCTCTGATGCGTCTGCCTGCCCCAGGCCCAAAGCCCCGCCCACCGTTCAAGGTAAGGCAGAGGCACAACCCCCCACTCCACCCACTCAGACCTCCCCAATATACATCGGCAGTGCAGTGCATCTCTAGCCTCGCTCAGAATCACGTCCCAAACCCCAAGATCACTCAAACGTCTCATGCTTACACCTACCTACTCGGCGTCCAGCTTTGGCGCACGTCTCCACAATTGCCACATCCGTCCACGTGCCCCTGCTTCACGCACGGCACTGTGCCTCCCTCCGGCAGGCATTTCGCCGATCCGTTTCCTGTTTCACAACCAAGGCATAATCAGTACCCCTTTCCTTCCACGGCGCGCACACGCGCCCACCCACTCCACCACTGAGCCATGCCGGCCAAAAACGCACCTGCAGAGCAGTGGGGCACAGGGCCGCCGTCAGCCCGCGACACATTTCCCTCCTGCCGTGCCCTCCCTCCTGTTTCTACATCCGTGCACCCACCCCGCTGCAAAACCAGTCAGTCTGCTCAGGCGTCAGCACAGAGGCATAATGAAGGGCCTCGGCCCTTCTCCCTTTACTGCCCTCTGTACAGCTTGGCAGATCCCTCAGCACTCCGTGTGCACGTGTGTCTGTGACTCTGTGTGTGTGTGTGTGTGTGTGAGAGAGAGAGATTGAGTGAGTGAGTGAGTGAGTGAGTGAGTGAGTGAGTGAGTGAGAGAGAGAGAGACAGACCCTGCCAGATCCCTCAGCATTCCATGTGTGTTTGTGTCGGTGGGTGAGAGAGACAGAGACAGAGACAGAGAGACAGACAGACACACACACACACACACACACACACCCACCCACCTCCACACACCCCCGTGTGCACGTGTGTCTGTGACTCTGTGTGTGTGTGAGATTGAGTGAGAGAGAGAGACAGACCCTGCCAGATCCCTCAGCATTCCATGTGTGTTTGTGTCGGTGGGTGAGAGAGACAGAGACAGAGACAGACACAGAGAGACAGACACACACACACACACAAACACACACACACACCCACCCCCACACACCCCCGTGTGCACGTGTGTCTGTGACTCTGTGTGTGTGTGAGATTGAGTGAGTGAGAGAGAGAGACAGACCGACCCTGCCAGATCCCTCAGCATTCCATGTGTGTTTGTGTCGGTGGGTGAGAGAGACAGAGACAGACACAGAGAGACAGACAGACACACACACACACCCACCCACCCCCATCCACCCTGGTAAAAAAAGGTGGTGGGGGAGCAGGGGAGAAGACACCACTGTGTCCAATGATAGCCTGTGCAGACGCAAAGTCTACAGCTTCTGTGAGATGAAACAAACTCAAGCCACTCAACAATTGTAATTCCACACACATCAAAATAAAGGCACAGAGGTGTGAATGGCTGCACTTCAGCCTTCGGCTTGGAGAGCACACCCATTGTTTCTCCTCAGGCACACCTGTAGCTGACATCTTCCTATTCCCAAGCTTGCCAGGAGGCTTTTCTGCCCGCGGACTTTGGCCACGTCCACAAACCTCGTAACCGGTCTTGAGCGGCGCACGTGGCCTCTGCCTTTGTCGCCCGGTGCAGTCCCATCCGCTCGCTCCCTCCCGGAGAGGGCAGAGCCTCCGAAGGAGACCGTTCAGCTGGATGCGCCAGCCAGCTGGGGCACGCAAAGCCGAGAGGCGCGCTCTCTTTGCCGAGTGCAGGGACGCCCTTGAAGGGCCGAGCGGCCTGCTCCCACTCCCCCTGCAGACTTTTGTGCAGACAGGACAGCGTGACCAGCCTCCCACGACCAGGAGAGCAGTGCAAGTTGAGCCAGCCTCTGAGACCGACCTGGGAGCCAGCCGAGGAAGCCGGCAGCCTTGACGTAGGCAGTGTGCCAGTGACGTAGGCGCCCGTAGGTACGGCCCCACTCCCAGATGATTGGTGGATCACTGGCAGCTTTACATAGCCTCTGACAAGTTGCACTCAGGACGGACCAGGTAGGCAACAGCTGTCCAGCACACCCACCGATCCCAGACAACCTAGGGGAGAGCTGCCAGCGGGCCAGGGCAGCAAGGTCTTTGCCAGGCCTCCTGCTTCAATCTAAACACCAGAGGCTAGGCAGGATGTAGCCGACTCAAGAGGCCGCCTGCATCGCTTCTCGGCCTTTTGGCTAAGATCAAGTGTAGTATCTGTTCTTATCAGTTTAATATCTGATACGTCCCTTATCTGGGGACCATATATTAAATTGATTTTTGGAACAGGGAGATGGAATAGGGGCTTGCTCCGTCCACTCCACGCATCGACCCGGTATTGCAGTGCCTCTGGGAACGGTGCACTCCCCTTCTGGGGAATTTCAAAGTAGCAAAGAAAAGAAAAACGACGAAAGCTCCATCAGGCGGCGGCGGCGGCACAGCAGCACAGACAAGCATGCACGCACATGGAGAGAGAGGAGAGCTGCTTGCTCTACACCTCTCCTGTGTCTGTGTCTGTCTGTCGATACAGCTCACTCACTCACTCACTCACGCAATGTGCAGACAACTCAACAACAGCACGGGCATCATATCTGGGCCGTTTGGCTAAGATCAAGTGCACATCCGGGCTGCAACCAGATCAGGTGCTGCAGGCAAGGCAGCAACTTCATGAGAGATGCCCCTTGGCATTCATTCCTGAAGCAAACTGCTCAACCGGCGCACTCATTCTGATGCCTGCTCACTCGGCTGCTGCCTGCACCAAGCACAGAAGCAGAGTGAAGTGGAGCAGGCCGAAAGACCTTTTCTGTCCCGCCACACTCGCTCCACTTCTCAGGCTCAGGCTTCTCAGCTGCTCCTTGAAGCCAACGGAGGACGCGACGGACGGACGGACGGACGGATGGACGGGCGGGCGAAGGAAGGAAGGAAGGAAGGAAGGAAGGAAGGAAGGAAGGAAGGAACGAACGATATCGAGTCACTGGCTCTGCTGCAATTTCACCAGCAGCCAGCCAGCCTGTCGGACAGGCAGGCTCGTTCAAGTGTGCCAGCAGCCAGGGCACGCGGACGGGAGGGAGGAAGGAAGGAAGGGAGGGAGGCATCCGATGGAGCCCGGCTACAGAGCAACGGGGCGCCGCCGCCGCCGGCACAACAGGGCCCGGTGCTCCTGCACCCTGCATCCTCCCCGCCTGCACCAGACTGCCAAGACTGCTGCTCTCCTGCCCAGACAGACAGACCAGCTACAAGCATCACCACCTAGCCATAGCATCAGCAAAACTCTGCCTACCTGCCCTGCCCTGGCCTGGCCTGGCCTCCTGGCCTCCTCTGATGCGTCTGCCTGCCCCAGGCCCAAAGCCCCGCCCACCGTTCAAGGTAAGGCAGAGGCACAACCCCCCACTCCACCCACTCAGACCTCCCCAATATACATCGGCAGTGCAGTGCATCTCTAGCCTCGCTCAGAATCACGTCCCAAACCCCAAGATCACTCAAACGTCTCATGCTTACACCTACCTACTCGGCGTCCAGCTTTGGCGCACGTCTCCACAATTGCCACATCCGTCCACGTGCCCCTGCTTCACGCACGGCACTGTGCCTCCCTCCGGCAGGCATTTCGCCGATCCGTTTCCTGTTTCACAACCAAGGCATAATCAGTACCCCTTTCCTTCCACGGCGCGCACACGCGCCCACCCACTCCACCACTGAGCCATGCCGGCCAAAAACGCACCTGCAGAGCAGTGGGGCACAGGGCCGCCGTCAGCCCGCGACACATTTCCCTCCTGCCGTGCCCTCCCTCCTGTTTCTACATCCGTGCACCCACCCCGCTGCAAAACCAGTCAGTCTGCTCAGGCGTCAGCACAGAGGCATAATGAAGGGCCTCGGCCCTTCTCCCTTTACTGCCCTCTGTACAGCTTGGCAGATCCCTCAGCACTCCGTGTGCACGTGTGTCTGTGACTCTGTGTGTGTGTGTGTGTGTGTGAGAGAGAGAGATTGAGTGAGTGAGTGAGTGAGTGAGTGAGTGAGTGAGTGAGTGAGAGAGAGAGAGACAGACCCTGCCAGATCCCTCAGCATTCCATGTGTGTTTGTGTCGGTGGGTGAGAGAGACAGAGACAGAGACAGAGAGACAGACAGACACACACACACACACACACACACACCCACCCACCTCCACACACCCCCGTGTGCACGTGTGTCTGTGACTCTGTGTGTGTGTGAGATTGAGTGAGAGAGAGAGACAGACCCTGCCAGATCCCTCAGCATTCCATGTGTGTTTGTGTCGGTGGGTGAGAGAGACAGAGACAGAGACAGACACAGAGAGACAGACACACACACACACACAAACACACACACACACCCACCCCCACACACCCCCGTGTGCACGTGTGTCTGTGACTCTGTGTGTGTGTGAGATTGAGTGAGTGAGAGAGAGAGACAGACCGACCCTGCCAGATCCCTCAGCATTCCATGTGTGTTTGTGTCGGTGGGTGAGAGAGACAGAGACAGACACAGAGAGACAGACAGACACACACACACACCCACCCACCCCCATCCACCCTGGTAAAAAAAGGTGGTGGGGGAGCAGGGGAGAAGACACCACTGTGTCCAATGATAGCCTGTGCAGACGCAAAGTCTACAGCTTCTGTGAGATGAAACAAACTCAAGCCACTCAACAATTGTAATTCCACACACATCAAAATAAAGGCACAGAGGTGTGAATGGCTGCACTTCAGCCTTCGGCTTGGAGAGCACACCCATTGTTTCTCCTCAGGCACACCTGTAGCTGACATCTTCCTATTCCCAAGCTTGCCAGGAGGCTTTTCTGCCCGCGGACTTTGGCCACGTCCACAAACCTCGTAACCGGTCTTGAGCGGCGCACGTGGCCTCTGCCTTTGTCGCCCGGTGCAGTCCCATCCGCTCGCTCCCTCCCGGAGAGGGCAGAGCCTCCGAAGGAGACCGTTCAGCTGGATGCGCCAGCCAGCTGGGGCACGCAAAGCCGAGAGGCGCGCTCTCTTTGCCGAGTGCAGGGACGCCCTTGAAGGGCCGAGCGGCCTGCTCCCACTCCCCCTGCAGACTTTTGTGCAGACAGGACAGCGTGACCAGCCTCCCACGACCAGGAGAGCAGTGCAAGTTGAGCCAGCCTCTGAGACCGACCTGGGAGCCAGCCGAGGAAGCCGGCAGCCTTGACGTAGGCAGTGTGCCAGTGACGTAGGCGCCCGTAGGTACGGCCCCACTCCCAGATGATTGGTGGATCACTGGCAGCTTTACATAGCCTCTGACAAGTTGCACTCAGGACGGACCAGGTAGGCAACAGCTGTCCAGCACACCCACCGATCCCAGACAACCTAGGGGAGAGCTGCCAGCGGGCCAGGGCAGCAAGGTCTTTGCCAGGCCTCCTGCTTCAATCTAAACACCAGAGGCTAGGCAGGATGTAGCCGACTCAAGAGGCCGCCTGCATCGCTTCTCGGCCTTTTGGCTAAGATCAAGTGTAGTATCTGTTCTTATCAGTTTAATATCTGATACATCCCTTATCTGGGGACCATATATTAAATTGATTTTTGGAACAGGGAGATGGAATAGGGGCTTGCTCCGTCCACTCCACGCATCGACCCGGTATTGCAGTGCCTCTGGGAACGGTGCACTCCCCTTCTGGGGAATTTCAAAGTAGCAAAGAAAAGAAAAACGACGAAAGCTCCATCAGGCGGCGGCGGCGGCACAGCAGCACAGACAAGCATGCACGCACATGGAGAGAGAGGAGAGCTGCTTGCTCTACACCTCTCCTGTGTCTGTGTCTGTCTGTCGATACAGCTCACTCACTCACTCACTCACGCAATGTGCAGACAACTCAACAACAGCACGGGCATCATATCTGGGCCGTTTGGCTAAGATCAAGTGCACATCCGGGCTGCAACCAGATCAGGTGCTGCAGGCAAGGCAGCAACTTCATGAGAGATGCCCCTTGGCATTCATTCCTGAAGCAAACTGCTCAACCGGCGCACTCATTCTGATGCCTGCTCACTCGGCTGCTGCCTGCACCAAGCACAGAAGCAGAGTGAAGTGGAGCAGGCCGAAAGACCTTTTCTGTCCCGCCACACTCGCTCCACTTCTCAGGCTCAGGCTTCTCAGCTGCTCCTTGAAGCCAACGGAGGACGCGACGGACGGACGGACGGACGGATGGACGGGCGGGCGAAGGAAGGAAGGAAGGAAGGAAGGAAGGAAGGAAGGAAGGAAGGAACGAACGATATCGAGTCACTGGCTCTGCTGCAATTTCACCAGCAGCCAGCCAGCCTGTCGGACAGGCAGGCTCGTTCAAGTGTGCCAGCAGCCAGGGCACGCGGACGGGAGGGAGGAAGGAAGGAAGGGAGGGAGGCATCCGATGGAGCCCGGCTACAGAGCAACGGGGCGCCGCCGCCGCCGGCACAACAGGGCCCGGTGCTCCTGCACCCTGCATCCTCCCCGCCTGCACCAGACTGCCAAGACTGCTGCTCTCCTGCCCAGACAGACAGACCAGCTACAAGCATCACCACCTAGCCATAGCATCAGCAAAACTCTGCCTACCTGCCCTGCCCTGGCCTGGCCTGGCCTCCTGGCCTCCTCTGATGCGTCTGCCTGCCCCAGGCCCAAAGCCCCGCCCACCGTTCAAGGTAAGGCAGAGGCACAACCCCCCACTCCACCCACTCAGACCTCCCCAATATACATCGGCAGTGCAGTGCATCTCTAGCCTCGCTCAGAATCACGTCCCAAACCCCAAGATCACTCAAACGTCTCATGCTTACACCTACCTACTCGGCGTCCAGCTTTGGCGCACGTCTCCACAATTGCCACATCCGTCCACGTGCCCCTGCTTCACGCACGGCACTGTGCCTCCCTCCGGCAGGCATTTCGCCGATCCGTTTCCTGTTTCACAACCAAGGCATAATCAGTACCCCTTTCCTTCCACGGCGCGCACACGCGCCCACCCACTCCACCACTGAGCCATGCCGGCCAAAAACGCACCTGCAGAGCAGTGGGGCACAGGGCCGCCGTCAGCCCGCGACACATTTCCCTCCTGCCGTGCCCTCCCTCCTGTTTCTACATCCGTGCACCCACCCCGCTGCAAAACCAGTCAGTCTGCTCAGGCGTCAGCACAGAGGCATAATGAAGGGCCTCGGCCCTTCTCCCTTTACTGCCCTCTGTACAGCTTGGCAGATCCCTCAGCACTCCGTGTGCACGTGTGTCTGTGACTCTGTGTGTGTGTGTGTGTGTGTGAGAGAGAGAGATTGAGTGAGTGAGTGAGTGAGTGAGTGAGTGAGTGAGTGAGTGAGAGAGAGAGAGACAGACCCTGCCAGATCCCTCAGCATTCCATGTGTGTTTGTGTCGGTGGGTGAGAGAGACAGAGACAGAGACAGAGAGACAGACAGACACACACACACACACACACACACACCCACCCACCTCCACACACCCCCGTGTGCACGTGTGTCTGTGACTCTGTGTGTGTGTGAGATTGAGTGAGAGAGAGAGACAGACCCTGCCAGATCCCTCAGCATTCCATGTGTGTTTGTGTCGGTGGGTGAGAGAGACAGAGACAGAGACAGACACAGAGAGACAGACACACACACACACACAAACACACACACACACCCACCCCCACACACCCCCGTGTGCACGTGTGTCTGTGACTCTGTGTGTGTGTGAGATTGAGTGAGTGAGAGAGAGAGACAGACCGACCCTGCCAGATCCCTCAGCATTCCATGTGTGTTTGTGTCGGTGGGTGAGAGAGACAGAGACAGACACAGAGAGACAGACAGACACACACACACACCCACCCACCCCCATCCACCCTGGTAAAAAAAGGTGGTGGGGGAGCAGGGGAGAAGACACCACTGTGTCCAATGATAGCCTGTGCAGACGCAAAGTCTACAGCTTCTGTGAGATGAAACAAACTCAAGCCACTCAACAATTGTAATTCCACACACATCAAAATAAAGGCACAGAGGTGTGAATGGCTGCACTTCAGCCTTCGGCTTGGAGAGCACACCCATTGTTTCTCCTCAGGCACACCTGTAGCTGACATCTTCCTATTCCCAAGCTTGCCAGGAGGCTTTTCTGCCCGCGGACTTTGGCCACGTCCACAAACCTCGTAACCGGTCTTGAGCGGCGCACGTGGCCTCTGCCTTTGTCGCCCGGTGCAGTCCCATCCGCTCGCTCCCTCCCGGAGAGGGCAGAGCCTCCGAAGGAGACCGTTCAGCTGGATGCGCCAGCCAGCTGGGGCACGCAAAGCCGAGAGGCGCGCTCTCTTTGCCGAGTGCAGGGACGCCCTTGAAGGGCCGAGCGGCCTGCTCCCACTCCCCCTGCAGACTTTTGTGCAGACAGGACAGCGTGACCAGCCTCCCACGACCAGGAGAGCAGTGCAAGTTGAGCCAGCCTCTGAGACCGACCTGGGAGCCAGCCGAGGAAGCCGGCAGCCTTGACGTAGGCAGTGTGCCAGTGACGTAGGCGCCCGTAGGTACGGCCCCACTCCCAGATGATTGGTGGATCACTGGCAGCTTTACATAGCCTCTGACAAGTTGCACTCAGGACGGACCAGGTAGGCAACAGCTGTCCAGCACACCCACCGATCCCAGACAACCTAGGGGAGAGCTGCCAGCGGGCCAGGGCAGCAAGGTCTTTGCCAGGCCTCCTGCTTCAATCTAAACACCAGAGGCTAGGCAGGATGTAGCCGACTCAAGAGGCCGCCTGCATCGCTTCTCGGCCTTTTGGCTAAGATCAAGTGTAGTATCTGTTCTTATCAGTTTAATATCTGATACGTCCCTTATCTGGGGACCATATATTAAATTGATTTTTGGAACAGGGAGATGGAATAGGGGCTTGCTCCGTCCACTCCACGCATCGACCCGGTATTGCAGTGCCTCTGGGAACGGTGCACTCCCCTTCTGGGGAATTTCAAAGTAGCAAAGAAAAGAAAAACGACGAAAGCTCCATCAGGCGGCGGCGGCGGCACAGCAGCACAGACAAGCATGCACGCACATGGAGAGAGAGGAGAGCTGCTTGCTCTACACCTCTCCTGTGTCTGTGTCTGTCTGTCGATACAGCTCACTCACTCACTCACTCACGCAATGTGCAGACAACTCAACAACAGCACGGGCATCATATCTGGGCCGTTTGGCTAAGATCAAGTGCACATCCGGGCTGCAACCAGATCAGGTGCTGCAGGCAAGGCAGCAACTTCATGAGAGATGCCCCTTGGCATTCATTCCTGAAGCAAACTGCTCAACCGGCGCACTCATTCTGATGCCTGCTCACTCGGCTGCTGCCTGCACCAAGCACAGAAGCAGAGTGAAGTGGAGCAGGCCGAAAGACCTTTTCTGTCCCGCCACACTCGCTCCACTTCTCAGGCTCAGGCTTCTCAGCTGCTCCTTGAAGCCAACGGAGGACGCGACGGACGGACGGACGGACGGATGGACGGGCGGGCGAAGGAAGGAAGGAAGGAAGGAAGGAAGGAAGGAAGGAAGGAAGGAACGAACGATATCGAGTCACTGGCTCTGCTGCAATTTCACCAGCAGCCAGCCAGCCTGTCGGACAGGCAGGCTCGTTCAAGTGTGCCAGCAGCCAGGGCACGCGGACGGGAGGGAGGAAGGAAGGAAGGGAGGGAGGCATCCGATGGAGCCCGGCTACAGAGCAACGGGGCGCCGCCGCCGCCGGCACAACAGGGCCCGGTGCTCCTGCACCCTGCATCCTCCCCGCCTGCACCAGACTGCCAAGACTGCTGCTCTCCTGCCCAGACAGACAGACCAGCTACAAGCATCACCACCTAGCCATAGCATCAGCAAAACTCTGCCTACCTGCCCTGCCCTGGCCTGGCCTGGCCTCCTGGCCTCCTCTGATGCGTCTGCCTGCCCCAGGCCCAAAGCCCCGCCCACCGTTCAAGGTAAGGCAGAGGCACAACCCCCCACTCCACCCACTCAGACCTCCCCAATATACATCGGCAGTGCAGTGCATCTCTAGCCTCGCTCAGAATCACGTCCCAAACCCCAAGATCACTCAAACGTCTCATGCTTACACCTACCTACTCGGCGTCCAGCTTTGGCGCACGTCTCCACAATTGCCACATCCGTCCACGTGCCCCTGCTTCACGCACGGCACTGTGCCTCCCTCCGGCAGGCATTTCGCCGATCCGTTTCCTGTTTCACAACCAAGGCATAATCAGTACCCCTTTCCTTCCACGGCGCGCACACGCGCCCACCCACTCCACCACTGAGCCATGCCGGCCAAAAACGCACCTGCAGAGCAGTGGGGCACAGGGCCGCCGTCAGCCCGCGACACATTTCCCTCCTGCCGTGCCCTCCCTCCTGTTTCTACATCCGTGCACCCACCCCGCTGCAAAACCAGTCAGTCTGCTCAGGCGTCAGCACAGAGGCATAATGAAGGGCCTCGGCCCTTCTCCCTTTACTGCCCTCTGTACAGCTTGGCAGATCCCTCAGCACTCCGTGTGCACGTGTGTCTGTGACTCTGTGTGTGTGTGTGTGTGTGTGAGAGAGAGAGATTGAGTGAGTGAGTGAGTGAGTGAGTGAGTGAGTGAGTGAGTGAGAGAGAGAGAGACAGACCCTGCCAGATCCCTCAGCATTCCATGTGTGTTTGTGTCGGTGGGTGAGAGAGACAGAGACAGAGACAGAGAGACAGACAGACACACACACACACACACACACACACCCACCCACCTCCACACACCCCCGTGTGCACGTGTGTCTGTGACTCTGTGTGTGTGTGAGATTGAGTGAGAGAGAGAGACAGACCCTGCCAGATCCCTCAGCATTCCATGTGTGTTTGTGTCGGTGGGTGAGAGAGACAGAGACAGAGACAGACACAGAGAGACAGACACACACACACACACAAACACACACACACACCCACCCCCACACACCCCCGTGTGCACGTGTGTCTGTGACTCTGTGTGTGTGTGAGATTGAGTGAGTGAGAGAGAGAGACAGACCGACCCTGCCAGATCCCTCAGCATTCCATGTGTGTTTGTGTCGGTGGGTGAGAGAGACAGAGACAGACACAGAGAGACAGACAGACACACACACACACCCACCCACCCCCATCCACCCTGGTAAAAAAAGGTGGTGGGGGAGCAGGGGAGAAGACACCACTGTGTCCAATGATAGCCTGTGCAGACGCAAAGTCTACAGCTTCTGTGAGATGAAACAAACTCAAGCCACTCAACAATTGTAATTCCACACACATCAAAATAAAGGCACAGAGGTGTGAATGGCTGCACTTCAGCCTTCGGCTTGGAGAGCACACCCATTGTTTCTCCTCAGGCACACCTGTAGCTGACATCTTCCTATTCCCAAGCTTGCCAGGAGGCTTTTCTGCCCGCGGACTTTGGCCACGTCCACAAACCTCGTAACCGGTCTTGAGCGGCGCACGTGGCCTCTGCCTTTGTCGCCCGGTGCAGTCCCATCCGCTCGCTCCCTCCCGGAGAGGGCAGAGCCTCCGAAGGAGACCGTTCAGCTGGATGCGCCAGCCAGCTGGGGCACGCAAAGCCGAGAGGCGCGCTCTCTTTGCCGAGTGCAGGGACGCCCTTGAAGGGCCGAGCGGCCTGCTCCCACTCCCCCTGCAGACTTTTGTGCAGACAGGACAGCGTGACCAGCCTCCCACGACCAGGAGAGCAGTGCAAGTTGAGCCAGCCTCTGAGACCGACCTGGGAGCCAGCCGAGGAAGCCGGCAGCCTTGACGTAGGCAGTGTGCCAGTGACGTAGGCGCCCGTAGGTACGGCCCCACTCCCAGATGATTGGTGGATCACTGGCAGCTTTACATAGCCTCTGACAAGTTGCACTCAGGACGGACCAGGTAGGCAACAGCTGTCCAGCACACCCACCGATCCCAGACAACCTAGGGGAGAGCTGCCAGCGGGCCAGGGCAGCAAGGTCTTTGCCAGGCCTCCTGCTTCAATCTAAACACCAGAGGCTAGGCAGGATGTAGCCGACTCAAGAGGCCGCCTGCATCGCTTCTCGGCCTTTTGGCTAAGATCAAGTGTAGTATCTGTTCTTATCAGTTTAATATCTGATACGTCCCTTATCTGGGGACCATATATTAAATTGATTTTTGGAACAGGGAGATGGAATAGGGGCTTGCTCCGTCCACTCCACGCATCGACCCGGTATTGCAGTGCCTCTGGGAACGGTGCACTCCCCTTCTGGGGAATTTCAAAGTAGCAAAGAAAAGAAAAACGACGAAAGCTCCATCAGGCGGCGGCGGCGGCACAGCAGCACAGACAAGCATGCACGCACATGGAGAGAGAGGAGAGCTGCTTGCTCTACACCTCTCCTGTGTCTGTGTCTGTCTGTCGATACAGCTCACTCACTCACTCACTCACGCAATGTGCAGACAACTCAACAACAGCACGGGCATCATATCTGGGCCGTTTGGCTAAGATCAAGTGCACATCCGGGCTGCAACCAGATCAGGTGCTGCAGGCAAGGCAGCAACTTCATGAGAGATGCCCCTTGGCATTCATTCCTGAAGCAAACTGCTCAACCGGCGCACTCATTCTGATGCCTGCTCACTCGGCTGCTGCCTGCACCAAGCACAGAAGCAGAGTGAAGTGGAGCAGGCCGAAAGACCTTTTCTGTCCCGCCACACTCGCTCCACTTCTCAGGCTCAGGCTTCTCAGCTGCTCCTTGAAGCCAACGGAGGACGCGACGGACGGACGGACGGACGGATGGACGGGCGGGCGAAGGAAGGAAGGAAGGAAGGAAGGAAGGAAGGAAGGAAGGAACGAACGATATCGAGTCACTGGCTCTGCTGCAATTTCACCAGCAGCCAGCCAGCCTGTCGGACAGGCAGGCTCGTTCAAGTGTGCCAGCAGCCAGGGCACGCGGACGGGAGGGAGGAAGGAAGGAAGGGAGGGAGGCATCCGATGGAGCCCGGCTACAGAGCAACGGGGCGCCGCCGCCGCCGGCACAACAGGGCCCGGTGCTCCTGCACCCTGCATCCTCCCCGCCTGCACCAGACTGCCAAGACTGCTGCTCTCCTGCCCAGACAGACAGACCAGCTACAAGCATCACCACCTAGCCATAGCATCAGCAAAACTCTGCCTACCTGCCCTGCCCTGGCCTGGCCTGGCCTCCTGGCCTCCTCTGATGCGTCTGCCTGCCCCAGCCCCAAAGCCCCGCCCACCGTTCAAGGTAAGGCAGAGGCACAACCCCCCACTCCACCCACTCAGACCTCCCCAATATACATCGGCAGTGCAGTGCATCTCTAGCCTCGCTCAGAATCACGTCCCAAACCCCAAGATCACTCAAACGTCTCATGCTTACACCTACCTACTCGGCGTCCAGCTTTGGCGCACGTCTCCACAATTGCCACATCCGTCCACGTGCCCCTGCTTCACGCACGGCACTGTGCCTCCCTCCGGCAGGCATTTCGCCGATCCGTTTCCTGTTTCACAACCAAGGCATAATCAGTACCCCTTTCCTTCCACGGCGCGCACACGCGCCCACCCACTCCACCACTGAGCCATGCCGGCCAAAAACGCACCTGCAGAGCAGTGGGGCACAGGGCCGCCGTCAGCCCGCGACACATTTCCCTCCTGCCGTGCCCTCCCTCCTGTTTCTACATCCGTGCACCCACCCCGCTGCAAAACCAGTCAGTCTGCTCAGGCGTCAGCACAGAGGCATAATGAAGGGCCTCGGCCCTTCTCCCTTTACTGCCCTCTGTACAGCTTGGCAGATCCCTCAGCACTCCGTGTGCACGTGTGTCTGTGACTCTGTGTGTGTGTGTGTGTGTGTGAGAGAGAGAGATTGAGTGAGTGAGTGAGTGAGTGAGTGAGTGAGTGAGTGAGTGAGAGAGAGAGAGACAGACCCTGCCAGATCCCTCAGCATTCCATGTGTGTTTGTGTCGGTGGGTGAGAGAGACAGAGACAGAGACAGAGAGACAGACAGACACACACACACACACACACACACACACACCCACCTCCACACACCCCCGTGTGCACGTGTGTCTGTGACTCTGTGTGTGTGTGAGATTGAGTGAGAGAGAGAGACAGACCCTGCCAGATCCCTCAGCATTCCATGTGTGTTTGTGTCGGTGGGTGAGAGAGACAGAGACAGAGACAGACACAGAGAGACAGACACACACACACACACAAACACACACACACACCCACCCCCACACACCCCCGTGTGCACGTGTGTCTGTGACTCTGTGTGTGTGTGAGATTGAGTGAGTGAGAGAGAGAGACAGACCGACCCTGCCAGATCCCTCAGCATTCCATGTGTGTTTGTGTCGGTGGGTGAGAGAGACAGAGACAGACACAGAGAGACAGACAGACACACACACACACCCACCCACCCCCATCCACCCTGGTAAAAAAAGGTGGTGGGGGAGCAGGGGAGAAGACACCACTGTGTCCAATGATAGCCTGTGCAGACGCAAAGTCTACAGCTTCTGTGAGATGAAACAAACTCAAGCCACTCAACAATTGTAATTCCACACACATCAAAATAAAGGCACAGAGGTGTGAATGGCTGCACTTCAGCCTTCGGCTTGGAGAGCACACCCATTGTTTCTCCTCAGGCACACCTGTAGCTGACATCTTCCTATTCCCAAGCTTGCCAGGAGGCTTTTCTGCCCGCGGACTTTGGCCACGTCCACAAACCTCGTAACCGGTCTTGAGCGGCGCACGTGGCCTCTGCCTTTGTCGCCCGGTGCAGTCCCATCCGCTCGCTCCCTCCCGGAGAGGGCAGAGCCTCCGAAGGAGACCGTTCAGCTGGATGCGCCAGCCAGCTGGGGCACGCAAAGCCGAGAGGCGCGCTCTCTTTGCCGAGTGCAGGGACGCCCTTGAAGGGCCGAGCGGCCTGCTCCCACTCCCCCTGCAGACTTTTGTGCAGACAGGACAGCGTGACCAGCCTCCCACGACCAGGAGAGCAGTGCAAGTTGAGCCAGCCTCTGAGACCGACCTGGGAGCCAGCCGAGGAAGCCGGCAGCCTTGACGTAGGCAGTGTGCCAGTGACGTAGGCGCCCGTAGGTACGGCCCCACTCCCAGATGATTGGTGGATCACTGGCAGCTTTACATAGCCTCTGACAAGTTGCACTCAGGACGGACCAGGTAGGCAACAGCTGTCCAGCACACCCACCGATCCCAGACAACCTAGGGGAGAGCTGCCAGCGGGCCAGGGCAGCAAGGTCTTTGCCAGGCCTCCTGCTTCAATCTAAACACCAGAGGCTAGGCAGGATGTAGCCGACTCAAGAGGCCGCCTGCATCGCTTCTCGGCCTTTTGGCTAAGATCAAGTGTAGTATCTGTTCTTATCAGTTTAATATCTGATACGTCCCTTATCTGGGGACCATATATTAAATTGATTTTTGGAACAGGGAGATGGAATAGGGGCTTGCTCCGTCCACTCCACGCATCGACCCGGTATTGCAGTGCCTCTGGGAACGGTGCACTCCCCTTCTGGGGAATTTCAAAGTAGCAAAGAAAAGAAAAACGACGAAAGCTCCATCAGGCGGCGGCGGCGGCACAGCAGCACAGACAAGCATGCACGCACATGGAGAGAGAGGAGAGCTGCTTGCTCTACACCTCTCCTGTGTCTGTGTCTGTCTGTCGATACAGCTCACTCACTCACTCACTCACGCAATGTGCAGACAACTCAACAACAGCACGGGCATCATATCTGGGCCGTTTGGCTAAGATCAAGTGCACATCCGGGCTGCAACCAGATCAGGTGCTGCAGGCAAGGCAGCAACTTCATGAGAGATGCCCCTTGGCATTCATTCCTGAAGCAAACTGCTCAACCGGCGCACTCATTCTGATGCCTGCTCACTCGGCTGCTGCCTGCACCAAGCACAGAAGCAGAGTGAAGTGGAGCAGGCCGAAAGACCTTTTCTGTCCCGCCACACTCGCTCCACTTCTCAGGCTCAGGCTTCTCAGCTGCTCCTTGAAGCCAACGGAGGACGCGACGGACGGACGGACGGACGGATGGACGGGCGGGCGAAGGAAGGAAGGAAGGAAGGAAGGAAGGAAGGAAGGAAGGAACGAATGATATCGAGTCACTGGCTCTGCTGCAATTTCACCAGCAGCCAGCCAGCCTGTCGGACAGGCAGGCTCGTTCAAGTGTGCCAGCAGCCAGGGCACGCGGACGGGAGGGAGGAAGGAAGGAAGGGAGGGAGGCATCCGATGGAGCCCGGCTACAGAGCAACGGGGCGCCGCCGCCGCCGGCACAACAGGGCCCGGTGCTCCTGCACCCTGCATCCTCCCCGCCTGCACCAGACTGCCAAGACTGCTGCTCTCCTGCCCAGACAGACAGACCAGCTACAAGCATCACCACCTAGCCATAGCATCAGCAAAACTCTGCCTACCTGCCCTGCCCTGGCCTGGCCTGGCCTCCTGGCCTCCTCTGATGCGTCTGCCTGCCCCAGGCCCAAAGCCCCGCCCACCGTTCAAGGTAAGGCAGAGGCACAACCCCCCACTCCACCCACTCAGACCTCCCCAATATACATCGGCAGTGCAGTGCATCTCTAGCCTCGCTCAGAATCACGTCCCAAACCCCAAGATCACTCAAACGTCTCATGCTTACACCTACCTACTCGGCGTCCAGTTTTGGCGCACGTCTCCACAATTGCCACATCCGTCCACGTGCCCCTGCTTCACGCACGGCACTGTGCCTCCCTCCGGCAGGCATTTCGCCGATCCGTTTCCTGTTTCACAACCAAGGCATAATCAGTACCCCTTTCCTTCCACGGCGCGCACACGCGCCCACCCACTCCACCACTGAGCCATGCCGGCCAAAAACGCACCTGCAGAGCAGTGGGGCACAGGGCCGCCGTCAGCCCGCGACACATTTCCCTCCTGCCGTGCCCTCCCTCCTGTTTCTACATCCGTGCACCCACCCCGCTGCAAAACCAGTCAGTCTGCTCAGGCGTCAGCACAGAGGCATAATGAAGGGCCTCGGCCCTTCTCCCTTTACTGCCCTCTGTACAGCTTGGCAGATCCCTCAGCACTCCGTGTGCACGTGTGTCTGTGACTCTGTGTGTGTGTGTGTGTGTGTGAGAGAGAGAGATTGAGTGAGTGAGTGAGTGAGTGAGTGAGTGAGTGAGTGAGTGAGAGAGAGAGAGACAGACCCTGCCAGATCCCTCAGCATTCCATGTGTGTTTGTGTCGGTGGGTGAGAGAGACAGAGACAGAGACAGAGAGACAGACAGACACACACACACACACACACACACACCCACCCACCTCCACACACCCCCGTGTGCACGTGTGTCTGTGACTCTGTGTGTGTGTGAGATTGAGTGAGAGAGAGAGACAGACCCTGCCAGATCCCTCAGCATTCCATGTGTGTTTGTGTCGGTGGGTGAGAGAGACAGAGACAGAGACAGACACAGAGAGACAGACACACACACACACACAAACACACACACACACCCACCCCCACACACCCCCGTGTGCACGTGTGTCTGTGACTCTGTGTGTGTGTGAGATTGAGTGAGTGAGAGAGAGAGACAGACCGACCCTGCCAGATCCCTCAGCATTCCATGTGTGTTTGTGTCGGTGGGTGAGAGAGACAGAGACAGACACAGAGAGACAGACAGACACACACACACACCCACCCACCCCCATCCACCCTGGTAAAAAAAGGTGGTGGGGGAGCAGGGGAGAAGACACCACTGTGTCCAATGATAGCCTGTGCAGACGCAAAGTCTACAGCTTCTGTGAGATGAAACAAACTCAAGCCACTCAACAATTGTAATTCCACACACATCAAAATAAAGGCACAGAGGTGTGAATGGCTGCACTTCAGCCTTCGGCTTGGAGAGCACACCCATTGTTTCTCCTCAGGCACACCTGTAGCTGACATCTTCCTATTCCCAAGCTTGCCAGGAGGCTTTTCTGCCCGCGGACTTTGGCCACGTCCACAAACCTCGTAACCGGTCTTGAGCGGCGCACGTGGCCTCTGCCTTTGTCGCCCGGTGCAGTCCCATCCGCTCGCTCCCTCCCGGAGAGGGCAGAGCCTCCGAAGGAGACCGTTCAGCTGGATGCGCCAGCCAGCTGGGGCACGCAAAGCCGAGAGGCGCGCTCTCTTTGCCGAGTGCAGGGACGCCCTTGAAGGGCCGAGCGGCCTGCTCCCACTCCCCCTGCAGACTTTTGTGCAGACAGGACAGCGTGACCAGCCTCCCACGACCAGGAGAGCAGTGCAAGTTGAGCCAGCCTCTGAGACCGACCTGGGAGCCAGCCGAGGAAGCCGGCAGCCTTGACGTAGGCAGTGTGCCAGTGACGTAGGCGCCCGTAGGTACGGCCCCACTCCCAGATGATTGGTGGATCACTGGCAGCTTTACATAGCCTCTGACAAGTTGCACTCAGGACGGACCAGGTAGGCAACAGCTGTCCAGCACACCCACCGATCCCAGACAACCTAGGGGAGAGCTGCCAGCGGGCCAGGGCAGCAAGGTCTTTGCCAGGCCTCCTGCTTCAATCTAAACACCAGAGGCTAGGCAGGATGTAGCCGACTCAAGAGGCCGCCTGCATCGCTTCTCGGCCTTTTGGCTAAGATCAAGTGTAGTATCTGTTCTTATCAGTTTAATATCTGATACGTCCCTTATCTGGGGACCATATATTAAATTGATTTTTGGAACAGGGAGATGGAATAGGGGCTTGCTCCGTCCACTCCACGCATCGACCCGGTATTGCAGTGCCTCTGGGAACGGTGCACTCCCCTTCTGGGGAATTTCAAAGTAGCAAAGAAAAGAAAAACGACGAAAGCTCCATCAGGCGGCGGCGGCGGCACAGCAGCACAGACAAGCATGCACGCACATGGAGAGAGAGGAGAGCTGCTTGCTCTACACCTCTCCTGTGTCTGTGTCTGTCTGTCGATACAGCTCACTCACTCACTCACTCACGCAATGTGCAGACAACTCAACAACAGCACGGGCATCATATCTGGGCCGTTTGGCTAAGATCAAGTGCACATCCGGGCTGCAACCAGATCAGGTGCTGCAGGCAAGGCAGCAACTTCATGAGAGATGCCCCTTGGCATTCATTCCTGAAGCAAACTGCTCAACCGGCGCACTCATTCTGATGCCTGCTCACTCGGCTGCTGCCTGCACCAAGCACAGAAGCAGAGTGAAGTGGAGCAGGCCGAAAGACCTTTTCTGTCCCGCCACACTCGCTCCACTTCTCAGGCTCAGGCTTCTCAGCTGCTCCTTGAAGCCAACGGAGGACGCGACGGACGGACGGACGGACGGATGGACGGGCGGGCGAAGGAAGGAAGGAAGGAAGGAAGGAAGGAAGGAAGGAAGGAACGAACGATATCGAGTCACTGGCTCTGCTGCAATTTCACCAGCAGCCAGCCAGCCTGTCGGACAGGCAGGCTCGTTCAAGTGTGCCAGCAGCCAGGGCACGCGGACGGGAGGGAGGAAGGAAGGAAGGGAGGGAGGCATCCGATGGAGCCCGGCTACAGAGCAACGGGGCGCCGCCGCCGCCGGCACAACAGGGCCCGGTGCTCCTGCACCCTGCATCCTCCCCGCCTGCACCAGACTGCCAAGACTGCTGCTCTCCTGCCCAGACAGACAGACCAGCTACAAGCATCACCACCTAGCCATAGCATCAGCAAAACTCTGCCTACCTGCCCTGCCCTGGCCTGGCCTGGCCTCCTGGCCTCCTCTGATGCGTCTGCCTGCCCCAGCCCCAAAGCCCCGCCCACCGTTCAAGGTAAGGCAGAGGCACAACCCCCCACTCCACCCACTCAGACCTCCCCAATATACATCGGCAGTGCAGTGCATCTCTAGCCTCGCTCAGAATCACGTCCCAAACCCCAAGATCACTCAAACGTCTCATGCTTACACCTACCTACTCGGCGTCCAGCTTTGGCGCACGTCTCCACAATTGCCACATCCGTCCACGTGCCCCTGCTTCACGCACGGCACTGTGCCTCCCTCCGGCAGGCATTTCGCCGATCCGTTTCCTGTTTCACAACCAAGGCATAATCAGTACCCCTTTCCTTCCACGGCGCGCACACGCGCCCACCCACTCCACCACTGAGCCATGCCGGCCAAAAACGCACCTGCAGAGCAGTGGGGCACAGGGCCGCCGTCAGCCCGCGACACATTTCCCTCCTGCCGTGCCCTCCCTCCTGTTTCTACATCCGTGCACCCACCCCGCTGCAAAACCAGTCAGTCTGCTCAGGCGTCAGCACAGAGGCATAATGAAGGGCCTCGGCCCTTCTCCCTTTACTGCCCTCTGTACAGCTTGGCAGATCCCTCAGCACTCCGTGTGCACGTGTGTCTGTGACTCTGTGTGTGTGTGTGTGTGTGTGAGAGAGAGAGATTGAGTGAGTGAGTGAGTGAGTGAGTGAGTGAGTGAGTGAGTGAGAGAGAGAGAGACAGACCCTGCCAGATCCCTCAGCATTCCATGTGTGTTTGTGTCGGTGGGTGAGAGAGACAGAGACAGAGACAGAGAGACAGACAGACACACACACACACACACACACACACCCACCCACCTCCACACACCCCCGTGTGCACGTGTGTCTGTGACTCTGTGTGTGTGTGAGATTGAGTGAGAGAGAGAGACAGACCCTGCCAGATCCCTCAGCATTCCATGTGTGTTTGTGTCGGTGGGTGAGAGAGACAGAGACAGAGACAGACACAGAGAGACAGACACACACACACACACAAACACACACACACACCCACCCCCACACACCCCCGTGTGCACGTGTGTCTGTGACTCTGTGTGTGTGTGAGATTGAGTGAGTGAGAGAGAGAGACAGACCGACCCTGCCAGATCCCTCAGCATTCCATGTGTGTTTGTGTCGGTGGGTGAGAGAGACAGAGACAGACACAGAGAGACAGACAGACACACACACACACCCACCCACCCCCATCCACCCTGGTAAAAAAAGGTGGTGGGGGAGCAGGGGAGAAGACACCACTGTGTCCAATGATAGCCTGTGCAGACGCAAAGTCTACAGCTTCTGTGAGATGAAACAAACTCAAGCCACTCAACAATTGTAATTCCACACACATCAAAATAAAGGCACAGAGGTGTGAATGGCTGCACTTCAGCCTTCGGCTTGGAGAGCACACCCATTGTTTCTCCTCAGGCACACCTGTAGCTGACATCTTCCTATTCCCAAGCTTGCCAGGAGGCTTTTCTGCCCGCGGACTTTGGCCACGTCCACAAACCTCGTAACCGGTCTTGAGCGGCGCACGTGGCCTCTGCCTTTGTCGCCCGGTGCAGTCCCATCCGCTCGCTCCCTCCCGGAGAGGGCAGAGCCTCCGAAGGAGACCGTTCAGCTGGATGCGCCAGCCAGCTGGGGCACGCAAAGCCGAGAGGCGCGCTCTCTTTGCCGAGTGCAGGGACGCCCTTGAAGGGCCGAGCGGCCTGCTCCCACTCCCCCTGCAGACTTTTGTGCAGACAGGACAGCGTGACCAGCCTCCCACGACCAGGAGAGCAGTGCAAGTTGAGCCAGCCTCTGAGACCGACCTGGGAGCCAGCCGAGGAAGCCGGCAGCCTTGACGTAGGCAGTGTGCCAGTGACGTAGGCGCCCGTAGGTACGGCCCCACTCCCAGATGATTGGTGGATCACTGGCAGCTTTACATAGCCTCTGACAAGTTGCACTCAGGACGGACCAGGTAGGCAACAGCTGTCCAGCACACCCACCGATCCCAGACAACCTAGGGGAGAGCTGCCAGCGGGCCAGGGCAGCAAGGTCTTTGCCAGGCCTCCTGCTTCAATCTAAACACCAGAGGCTAGGCAGGATGTAGCCGACTCAAGAGGCCGCCTGCATCGCTTCTCGGCCTTTTGGCTAAGATCAAGTGTAGTATCTGTTCTTATCAGTTTAATATCTGATACGTCCCTTATCTGGGGACCATATATTAAATTGATTTTTGGAACAGGGAGATGGAATAGGGGCTTGCTCCGTCCACTCCACGCATCGACCCGGTATTGCAGTGCCTCTGGGAACGGTGCACTCCCCTTCTGGGGAATTTCAAAGTAGCAAAGAAAAGAAAAACGACGAAAGCTCCATCAGGCGGCGGCGGCGGCACAGCAGCACAGACAAGCATGCACGCACATGGAGAGAGAGGAGAGCTGCTTGCTCTACACCTCTCCTGTGTCTGTGTCTGTCTGTCGATACAGCTCACTCACTCACTCACTCACGCAATGTGCAGACAACTCAACAACAGCACGGGCATCATATCTGGGCCGTTTGGCTAAGATCAAGTGCACATCCGGGCTGCAACCAGATCAGGTGCTGCAGGCAAGGCAGCAACTTCATGAGAGATGCCCCTTGGCATTCATTCCTGAAGCAAACTGCTCAACCGGCGCACTCATTCTGATGCCTGCTCACTCGGCTGCTGCCTGCACCAAGCACAGAAGCAGAGTGAAGTGGAGCAGGCCGAAAGACCTTTTCTGTCCCGCCACACTCGCTCCACTTCTCAGGCTCAGGCTTCTCAGCTGCTCCTTGAAGCCAACGGAGGACGCGACGGACGGACGGACGGACGGATGGACGGGCGGGCGAAGGAAGGAAGGAAGGAAGGAAGGAAGGAAGGAAGGAAGGAACGAACGATATCGAGTCACTGGCTCTGCTGCAATTTCACCAGCAGCCAGCCAGCCTGTCGGACAGGCAGGCTCGTTCAAGTGTGCCAGCAGCCAGGGCACGCGGACGGGAGGGAGGAAGGAAGGAAGGGAGGGAGGCATCCGATGGAGCCCGGCTACAGAGCAACGGGGCGCCGCCGCCGCCGGCACAACAGGGCCCGGTGCTCCTGCACCCTGCATCCTCCCCGCCTGCACCAGACTGCCAAGACTGCTGCTCTCCTGCCCAGACAGACAGACCAGCTACAAGCATCACCACCTAGCCATAGCATCAGCAAAACTCTGCCTACCTGCCCTGCCCTGGCCTGGCCTGGCCTCCTGGCCTCCTCTGATGCGTCTGCCTGCCCCAGGCCCAAAGCCCCGCCCACCGTTCAAGGTAAGGCAGAGGCACAACCCCCCACTCCACCCACTCAGACCTCCCCAATATACATCGGCAGTGCAGTGCATCTCTAGCCTCGCTCAGAATCACGTCCCAAACCCCAAGATCACTCAAACGTCTCATGCTTACACCTACCTACTCGGCGTCCAGCTTTGGCGCACGTCTCCACAATTGCCACATCCGTCCACGTGCCCCTGCTTCACGCACGGCACTGTGCCTCCCTCCGGCAGGCATTTCGCCGATCCGTTTCCTGTTTCACAACCAAGGCATAATCAGTACCCCTTTCCTTCCACGGCGCGCACACGCGCCCACCCACTCCACCACTGAGCCATGCCGGCCAAAAACGCACCTGCAGAGCAGTGGGGCACAGGGCCGCCGTCAGCCCGCGACACATTTCCCTCCTGCCGTGCCCTCCCTCCTGTTTCTACATCCGTGCACCCACCCCGCTGCAAAACCAGTCAGTCTGCTCAGGCGTCAGCACAGAGGCATAATGAAGGGCCTCGGCCCTTCTCCCTTTACTGCCCTCTGTACAGCTTGGCAGATCCCTCAGCACTCCGTGTGCACGTGTGTCTGTGACTCTGTGTGTGTGTGTGTGTGTGTGAGAGAGAGAGATTGAGTGAGTGAGTGAGTGAGTGAGTGAGTGAGTGAGTGAGTGAGAGAGAGAGAGACAGACCCTGCCAGATCCCTCAGCATTCCATGTGTGTTTGTGTCGGTGGGTGAGAGAGACAGAGACAGAGACAGAGAGACAGACAGACACACACACACACACACACACACACCCACCCACCTCCACACACCCCCGTGTGCACGTGTGTCTGTGACTCTGTGTGTGTGTGAGATTGAGTGAGAGAGAGAGACAGACCCTGCCAGATCCCTCAGCATTCCATGTGTGTTTGTGTCGGTGGGTGAGAGAGACAGAGACAGAGACAGACACAGAGAGACAGACACACACACACACACAAACACACACACACACCCACCCCCACACACCCCCGTGTGCACGTGTGTCTGTGACTCTGTGTGTGTGTGAGATTGAGTGAGTGAGAGAGAGAGACAGACCGACCCTGCCAGATCCCTCAGCATTCCATGTGTGTTTGTGTCGGTGGGTGAGAGAGACAGAGACAGACACAGAGAGACAGACAGACACACACACACACCCACCCACCCCCATCCACCCTGGTAAAAAAAGGTGGTGGGGGAGCAGGGGAGAAGACACCACTGTGTCCAATGATAGCCTGTGCAGACGCAAAGTCTACAGCTTCTGTGAGATGAAACAAACTCAAGCCACTCAACAATTGTAATTCCACACACATCAAAATAAAGGCACAGAGGTGTGAATGGCTGCACTTCAGCCTTCGGCTTGGAGAGCACACCCATTGTTTCTCCTCAGGCACACCTGTAGCTGACATCTTCCTATTCCCAAGCTTGCCAGGAGGCTTTTCTGCCCGCGGACTTTGGCCACGTCCACAAACCTCGTAACCGGTCTTGAGCGGCGCACGTGGCCTCTGCCTTTGTCGCCCGGTGCAGTCCCATCCGCTCGCTCCCTCCCGGAGAGGGCAGAGCCTCCGAAGGAGACCGTTCAGCTGGATGCGCCAGCCAGCTGGGGCACGCAAAGCCGAGAGGCGCGCTCTCTTTGCCGAGTGCAGGGACGCCCTTGAAGGGCCGAGCGGCCTGCTCCCACTCCCCCTGCAGACTTTTGTGCAGACAGGACAGCGTGACCAGCCTCCCACGACCAGGAGAGCAGTGCAAGTTGAGCCAGCCTCTGAGACCGACCTGGGAGCCAGCCGAGGAAGCCGGCAGCCTTGACGTAGGCAGTGTGCCAGTGACGTAGGCGCCCGTAGGTACGGCCCCACTCCCAGATGATTGGTGGATCACTGGCAGCTTTACATAGCCTCTGACAAGTTGCACTCAGGACGGACCAGGTAGGCAACAGCTGTCCAGCACACCCACCGATCCCAGACAACCTAGGGGAGAGCTGCCAGCGGGCCAGGGCAGCAAGGTCTTTGCCAGGCCTCCTGCTTCAATCTAAACACCAGAGGCTAGGCAGGATGTAGCCGACTCAAGAGGCCGCCTGCATCGCTTCTCGGCCTTTTGGCTAAGATCAAGTGTAGTATCTGTTCTTATCAGTTTAATATCTGATACGTCCCTTATCTGGGGACCATATATTAAATTGATTTTTGGAACAGGGAGATGGAATAGGGGCTTGCTCCGTCCACTCCACGCATCGACCCGGTATTGCAGTGCCTCTGGGAACGGTGCACTCCCCTTCTGGGGAATTTCAAAGTAGCAAAGAAAAGAAAAACGACGAAAGCTCCATCAGGCGGCGGCGGCGGCACAGCAGCACAGACAAGCATGCACGCACATGGAGAGAGAGGAGAGCTGCTTGCTCTACACCTCTCCTGTGTCTGTGTCTGTCTGTCGATACAGCTCACTCACTCACTCACTCACGCAATGTGCAGACAACTCAACAACAGCACGGGCATCATATCTGGGCCGTTTGGCTAAGATCAAGTGCACATCCGGGCTGCAACCAGATCAGGTGCTGCAGGCAAGGCAGCAACTTCATGAGAGATGCCCCTTGGCATTCATTCCTGAAGCAAACTGCTCAACCGGCGCACTCATTCTGATGCCTGCTCACTCGGCTGCTGCCTGCACCAAGCACAGAAGCAGAGTGAAGTGGAGCAGGCCGAAAGACCTTTTCTGTCCCGCCACACTCGCTCCACTTCTCAGGCTCAGGCTTCTCAGCTGCTCCTTGAAGCCAACGGAGGACGCGACGGACGGACGGACGGATGGACGGGCGGGCGAAGGAAGGAAGGAAGGAAGGAAGGAAGGAAGGAAGGAAGGAACGAACGATATCGAGTCACTGGCTCTGCTGCAATTTCACCAGCAGCCAGCCAGCCTGTCGGACAGGCAGGCTCGTTCAAGTGTGCCAGCAGCCAGGGCACGCGGACGGGAGGGAGGAAGGAAGGAAGGGAGGGAGGCATCCGATGGAGCCCGGCTACAGAGCAACGGGGCGCCGCCGCCGCCGGCACAACAGGGCCCGGTGCTCCTGCACCCTGCATCCTCCCCGCCTGCACCAGACTGCCAAGACTGCTGCTCTCCTGCCCAGACAGACAGACCAGCTACAAGCATCACCACCTAGCCATAGCATCAGCAAAACTCTGCCTACCTGCCCTGCCCTGGCCTGGCCTGGCCTCCTGGCCTCCTCTGATGCGTCTGCCTGCCCCAGGCCCAAAGCCCCGCCCACCGTTCAAGGTAAGGCAGAGGCACAACCCCCCACTCCACCCACTCAGACCTCCCCAATATACATCGGCAGTGCAGTGCATCTCTAGCCTCGCTCAGAATCACGTCCCAAACCCCAAGATCACTCAAACGTCTCATGCTTACACCTACCTACTCGGCGTCCAGCTTTGGCGCACGTCTCCACAATTGCCACATCCGTCCACGTGCCCCTGCTTCACGCACGGCACTGTGCCTCCCTCCGGCAGGCATTTCGCCGATCCGTTTCCTGTTTCACAACCAAGGCATAATCAGTACCCCTTTCCTTCCACGGCGCGCACACGCGCCCACCCACTCCACCACTGAGCCATGCCGGCCAAAAACGCACCTGCAGAGCAGTGGGGCACAGGGCCGCCGTCAGCCCGCGACACATTTCCCTCCTGCCGTGCCCTCCCTCCTGTTTCTACATCCGTGCACCCACCCCGCTGCAAAACCAGTCAGTCTGCTCAGGCGTCAGCACAGAGGCATAATGAAGGGCCTCGGCCCTTCTCCCTTTACTGCCCTCTGTACAGCTTGGCAGATCCCTCAGCACTCCGTGTGCACGTGTGTCTGTGACTCTGTGTGTGTGTGTGTGTGTGTGAGAGAGAGAGATTGAGTGAGTGAGTGAGTGAGTGAGTGAGTGAGTGAGTGAGAGAGAGAGAGACAGACCCTGCCAGATCCCTCAGCATTCCATGTGTGTTTGTGTCGGTGGGTGAGAGAGACAGAGACAGAGACAGAGAGACAGACAGACACACACACACACACACACACACACCCACCCACCTCCACACACCCCCGTGTGCACGTGTGTCTGTGACTCTGTGTGTGTGTGAGATTGAGTGAGAGAGAGAGACAGACCCTGCCAGATCCCTCAGCATTCCATGTGTGTTTGTGTCGGTGGGTGAGAGAGACAGAGACAGAGACAGACACAGAGAGACAGACACACACACACACACAAACACACACACACACCCACCCCCACACACCCCCGTGTGCACGTGTGTCTGTGACTCTGTGTGTGTGTGAGATTGAGTGAGTGAGAGAGAGAGACAGACCGACCCTGCCAGATCCCTCAGCATTCCATGTGTGTTTGTGTCGGTGGGTGAGAGAGACAGAGACAGACACAGAGAGACAGACAGACACACACACACACCCACCCACCCCCATCCACCCTGGTAAAAAAAGGTGGTGGGGGAGCAGGGGAGAAGACACCACTGTGTCCAATGATAGCCTGTGCAGACGCAAAGTCTACAGCTTCTGTGAGATGAAACAAACTCAAGCCACTCAACAATTGTAATTCCACACACATCAAAATAAAGGCACAGAGGTGTGAATGGCTGCACTTCAGCCTTCGGCTTGGAGAGCACACCCATTGTTTCTCCTCAGGCACACCTGTAGCTGACATCTTCCTATTCCCAAGCTTGCCAGGAGGCTTTTCTGCCCGCGGACTTTGGCCACGTCCACAAACCTCGTAACCGGTCTTGAGCGGCGCACGTGGCCTCTGCCTTTGTCGCCCGGTGCAGTCCCATCCGCTCGCTCCCTCCCGGAGAGGGCAGAGCCTCCGAAGGAGACCGTTCAGCTGGATGCGCCAGCCAGCTGGGGCACGCAAAGCCGAGAGGCGCGCTCTCTTTGCCGAGTGCAGGGACGCCCTTGAAGGGCCGAGCGGCCTGCTCCCACTCCCCCTGCAGACTTTTGTGCAGACAGGACAGCGTGACCAGCCTCCCACGACCAGGAGAGCAGTGCAAGTTGAGCCAGCCTCTGAGACCGACCTGGGAGCCAGCCGAGGAAGCCGGCAGCCTTGACGTAGGCAGTGTGCCAGTGACGTAGGCGCCCGTAGGTACGGCCCCACTCCCAGATGATTGGTGGATCACTGGCAGCTTTACATAGCCTCTGACAAGTTGCACTCAGGACGGACCAGGTAGGCAACAGCTGTCCAGCACACCCACCGATCCCAGACAACCTAGGGGAGAGCTGCCAGCGGGCCAGGGCAGCAAGGTCTTTGCCAGGCCTCCTGCTTCAATCTAAACACCAGAGGCTAGGCAGGATGTAGCCGACTCAAGAGGCCGCCTGCATCGCTTCTCGGCCTTTTGGCTAAGATCAAGTGTAGTATCTGTTCTTATCAGACCAGAAGGCGGAGGAGGAGAGTTCGCGCTGACGCAGGGGTGGATCCTAATGCTGATTGGCCTCCAATCTAACACCCCATACCAGCGACGACAGCAGTGAGTTAGAAGATGGCAGCAGCGAGCAGTACATCAGCTCGAGGCCAGGGTATCAAGAACACTGTCAGGCTGACAGTGCGAGACCGGAACGGGGGCACCGGCTTCACCCGAGAGACCTTCATCCGGAAGGTCTTGCTGGATTGCTGCGGATTTACGCCCGATGACATCTACTGCGTCCAGGACTTCGCAGGCTTCTTCGATGTCACTTTCCGGCAGGCTGCAGGGTGGCAGAAGCTGTACCAGCAGCTTCAGCTGAAGGGGACAGAGGCGCCGCTGTCGCTGCTGAAAGCACAGCCCCTCTTTGCAACGGCTACGCAACAGGAAAGGACAATCACGGTGCACATGTTCAACCCGCACGTGCCAGTGGTAGATGTCCTTACGTTCCTCGCTCGGTATGTGGAGAGCGTAGGAACACCAGCAGACGTGAAGGACGGGCTGGGAATCTGGACCAGCAAACGGCAGGTGAAGGTGAAGCTGAGGTTGGATTCCAACGGCGGCATCATCCACCCCCCCTCCGTCTTCGCCATCGGAGGGAACCGAGGGTACATGGTGTACGCGGGACAACCCAGGGTGTGCCGAAACTGCGGCAAGGAAGGGCACATCGCAGCCCAGTGCAGGGTGGTGATGTGCAAGAACTGTAAAATGGAAGGCCACCTGACCAAAGACTGCACGCAGGCCAAGGCCTGCAACCTCTGCGGACAGGCCGGCCACCTGTACAGAGCCTGCCCGAAGCGTGGGGGCACCTACGCACAGGCGACCAGGGGAGGTGCTGGCCCTGAAAGGGCCCAGGCTGATGCGGACGTACCCGCCAGCGCTGCAGATGAGGCACCCGACAGGACGGATGACGAGACCAGGGAGGAAGGTGCAAGCACCCCAAGACCTGCCACCCCACTGCAGACCCTCCAGGACCAGGCAAACGACGAGCAGGAGTCCATGGAGGAGGGGAGAGCTGAGGCGGAAACCGAATGGAAGGTCGTGAAACGAAAAAAGACCCAAAAGGCGGCGGCCAAGCGACAGAAGGCGGAGCAACGCCAGAAAAGGGCAGGGAACCACGCAGCCCCTGGTACCCTGTCCTCTTCAGAGGAGGAAGGAGTTGGGGGAGGCCAGCAGCCCCGGCGGAAGAAGCGGCTGGCAGAACAGGTGGAGAGGAGGAGAGAGAGGGGAGAAAGTCTGCTGGCCACCCCCCAAGTACAGGAGGCGGAGAGCAGCAGACGCACAGAGCTCCGGGAACCCGGGAGCAGAGCCACGGCTGGTACCCAGCAGCCGGAAGGGGAAGCAGCCCAGGAAGTCAGCAACCCCCCGGGCCCAGACCCAGAACCAGAACGGCCACACACGGAGGAGTACTACCAGCAGTACCTGAGCCCACAGGAGGTGGAAAACTTCACAAAGGCGGTGGGGATGAAGGCTCAGGATGGCAAGAGTGAGGACGGAGAGCAGCCAAAATAAAAGACTTAACGATGGCAGACCTTAAATTGGCGTGCTTGAATGTGCGAAGTTTGAAGAGTACTGGGCGATGCGTCAGCACGCTCCAGTACCTGGACACTGTAAAGGCCGATGTGACCTTCCTCCAGGAGTGTGGACTACCACATCTCCGTAACTACCGGAGGTGGTCACGGTGGTGGAAAAAAGGTTTGTCGGTGTGGTCGGGGGGCAACGATTGTCGCGCTTCTGGCCTGGGGATTCTGCTGCGGGGAGGCAACTTCTCAATCACCCAAGTGAAAGAGGTGGTTGCGGGGCGCCTCCTGGTAGCAGACGTCAAATACCGGGGCACTCCGCTCCGGCTGATCAACATGTACGCCTCCCCCGTGCGGAGCGAGCGGCTGGCCGTCTTCGAGCAGCTCCCACAGCTGCTGGTGACGACCCAGCCGGTCGTTCTGGCCGGAGACTTCAATTGCACCATTGATGCGGCTGGAGGACCCGGCAGTGCCGACGGCAGGCTAGACAGTACCTCTAGACTCCTGAGGGAAATGGTGAAGACAGCCAAGCTGCGCGACGCCTTTGGCACCCCCACAGGTGGAGCACAGCCGCAAGCCACCTGGACACGATCGGACGGCTCAGCCCGCTCCCGGATCGACTTCCTCTTCCTGTCTGAGTCCCTCACGGTCAGGTCCACTGACGTCACGCCGGTGTTCTTCTCTGACCACTGCCTTCTGAGAGCCACCTGTCACCTACGGGAGGACCAGAAGGCAGGCAGGGGGACGTGGAAGCTGAACGTAAAGCTGCTGACCCCAGAGAACATCGAGGAACTAGAGAGGGAGTACACAGGTTGGAGAACCTTGAAAGCCTTCTTTGATTCCCCGGTTCACTGGTGGGAAGCCACCAAGGAGAACATTAAGAGGTTCTTCATCCGCAAGGGTATTCAGAAGGCAAGGCAGGAGCAGAGGGAACTGCGTAAACTCCAGACAGAGTTGCAGCAACTTCTCCTTCTGCAGTCGAAGGGGGTGGATGTCAGGGAGGAACTGCGAGAGGTGAAGGGCCGGCAAGCCCAGCACCTCGCCGCTGAATCCTCCAAGATCATCTTCCGATCAAGGGTCCAAACCGTGGAGCAGGACGAGACGTGCTCACGCTTCTTCTTCCAAAAGGTGCACAGGGGGAGCTCTGTGATCCACAACCTTAAGGAAGAGGACGGCTCAGTCGCGTCCTCGCAGACCGACATACTGAGGATCTGCAAGTCCTTCTATGCCGGTCTGTACGAGGAAAAGGCCACAGAATCCACAGCCTCCCGCAACTTCCTGTCGTCTATCACGCAGGTCTTAGACGACGGCAAGCGGGAGAGTCTGGATCAGCCACTGACCCTGGACGAGCTGACAGGCTCCATCCGTTCCTTCGGGTCGGGTAAGACTCCCGGAAGCGACGGCTTACCGGCCGAGTTGTACTCGGCTCTGTGGAACTGGATGGGCCCAGACCTGCTGGAAGTGTACAACGCTATGCTTCTGGCCGGCAGTATGTCTGAGTCCATGAGGAAGGGCATCATCACCCTCATCTACAAGCAGAAGGGGGAAAGGGAGGACATTAGGAATTGGAGACCCATCTCTCTCCTGAATGTGGACTACAAGATCCTGTCCAAGGCTATCGCCAACAGGGTCAAGTCTGCTCTGGGACAGGTGATCCACCCGGACCAAACCTGTGCTGTACCGGGCAGGAAGATCTCAGACAGCCTCGCGCTGCTGAGGGACACCATCGCCTACGTGCAGGACAGGGGGGTGGACGCCTGCCTGGTCAGCTTGGACCAGGAGAAAGCCTTCGACAGGATATCGCACACGTACATGGCGGACGTGCTCTCCAAAATGGGATTTGGGGAGGGAATCCGGAATTGGATCAGACTGCTCTACACAGACATCCGTAGTGCAGTCCAGGTCAACGGGTGGGAAACAGACAGCTTCCCCATCAGGTCTGGAGTCAGGCAGGGCTGCCCCCTCTCCCCTGTCTTGTTTGTCTGCTGCATAGAACCCTTTGTGGAAGCCATCAGGAGGGATGAGGGCATAAGAGGGGTGACGCTGCCAGGCAGTGGAGGGACCCAAGTGAAAACCTCCCTGTACATGGACGACGTCACCGTCTTCTGCTCTGATCCGAGGTCAGTTCGCAGGTTGATTGGCACCTGCGAACAGTTCGAGCTAGCGTCGGGGGCCAGGGTCAACCGCACGAAGAGCGAAGCCATGCTCTTTGGCAACTGGCCCGACCGATCCAGCGTCCCCTTCACCATCAGGTCTGACCACGTGAAGGTGTTGGGGATCTGGTTCGGAGGGGCGGAGGCGTGCAACAAGAACTGGCAGGAGCGGACTGCCAAGGTGAAACAGAAACTGGGACTGTGGGGAGGGCGCTCCCTGTCGATAACGGGCAAGAACCTGGTCATCAGGTGTGAGGTGCTCTCAGGGCTGCTGTACTTGGCGCAGGTCTGGCCCGTCCCCCGCTCCTACAGCTCGGAAATCACCCGGGCTGTCTTCAGATTCGTCTGGGGATCCAAGATGGAGCGGGTGAGACGGACCGCCATGCACAAGTCCCTGGACAACGGGGGCAAGAACGTCCCCAATGTCGCCCTCACCCTGATGGCCAGCTTCGTATGTGGCTGCATCAGGTTGTGTGTAGAGCCCAGGTATGTGGGCACCAAGTACCACTATGTGCCCAGGTTCTACCTGTCGCCCTGGCTGCGAAGGATGGGTCTGGCCCCACTCCCGCGCAACGCCCCAGTCAGCTGGTCGTTGCCGGCATACCTATCCCACGTAGCAAAGTTCTTCCAGGAGAACGCCTTTGACCACAAGGCCATCAGGCAGTGGTCGGCACGAAGTGTCCTGCAGGCACTGCAGGAGAAGGACGTGATGGACACAGTGGGGTGGTTCCCTGAGCAGACTGTCCAGTTCATCTGGCAAAATGCCTCATCGCCAGATCTCACCAACAGGCACCAAGACCTCGCCTGGCTGGCAGTGAGAGGGGCCCTCCCAGTCAGAGCCCTCCTGTACGCCCGGAACGTCGTCTCCGCACCCCACTGCCCACGGGAGGACTGCAGTGAGGAGGAGTCTGTGACCCACCTCTTTGCACACTGCCAGTTCGCAAAGAGGGTGTGGAGGAGGATGGACGGGCTAGTGTCACGTTTCATCCCCAGCAGCTGCGTGACAGAGGACTCTCTGATCTACGGGCTGTTCCCGGGGACGCACACGGAGACCAACATCCGGTGCTGCTGGCAGATCATCAACTCGGTGAAAGACGCTCTTTGGTCAGCCCGAAACTTGATCATCTACCAGCACATGGAGATGTCCGTGGGAGAATGCTGCCGACTGGCACACTCTCGGCTGCAGGAGTACGTGCTGAGGGACGCACTGAAACTTGGTGCAGCCACCGCAAGGGCCCGGTGGGGAAGGACCACAGTATAGGTTTCTCCACCCGTGGGAGGGGGAGGGGTCGGTGGGCGAGGAGTATACCCCTCAACAATGAGATGCTAAGCTGAACTACTGGAGTGCCACGTGGGTGGCTATAAACACGGGTATTTTACTGAGTATAATGGAAACGTATGTAAAGGATGAAAAGTTATTGAATGGTTTATTGTATATATTTATTTTTGAATAAAGTATATTTTGAAATAAAACAAAAAAAAATCTGTTCTTATCAGTTTAATATCTGATACGTCCCTTATCTGGGGACCATATATTAAATTGATTTTTGGAACAGGGAGATGGAATAGGGGCTTGCTCCGTCCACTCCACGCATCGACCCGGTATTGCAGTGCCTCTGGGAACGGTGCACTCCCCTTCTGGGGAATTTCAAAGTAGCAAAGAAAAGAAAAACGACGAAAGCTCCATCAGGCGGCGGCGGCGGCACAGCAGCACAGACAAGCATGCACGCACATGGAGAGAGAGGAGAGCTGCTTGCTCTACACCTCTCCTGTGTCTGTGTCTGTCTGTCGATACAGCTCACTCACTCACTCACTCACGCAATGTGCAGACAACTCAACAACAGCACGGGCATCATATCTGGGCCGTTTGGCTAAGATCAAGTGCACATCCGGGCTGCAACCAGATCAGGTGCTGCAGGCAAGGCAGCAACTTCATGAGAGATGCCCCTTGGCATTCATTCCTGAAGCAAACTGCTCAACCGGCGCACTCATTCTGATGCCTGCTCACTCGGCTGCTGCCTGCACCAAGCACAGAAGCAGAGTGAAGTGGAGCAGGCCGAAAGACCTTTTCTGTCCCGCCACACTCGCTCCACTTCTCAGGCTCAGGCTTCTCAGCTGCTCCTTGAAGCCAACGGAGGACGCGACGGACGGACGGACGGATGGACGGGCGGGCGAAGGAAGGAAGGAAGGAAGGAAGGAAGGAAGGAAGGAAGGAACGAACGATATCGAGTCACTGGCTCTGCTGCAATTTCACCAGCAGCCAGCCAGCCTGTCGGACAGGCAGGCTCGTTCAAGTGTGCCAGCAGCCAGGGCACGCGGACGGGAGGGAGGAAGGAAGGAAGGGAGGGAGGCATCCGATGGAGCCCGGCTACAGAGCAACGGGGCGCCGCCGCCGCCGGCACAACAGGGCCCGGTGCTCCTGCACCCTGCATCCTCCCCGCCTGCACCAGACTGCCAAGACTGCTGCTCTCCTGCCCAGACAGACAGACCAGCTACAAGCATCACCACCTAGCCATAGCATCAGCAAAACTCTGCCTACCTGCCCTGCCCTGGCCTGGCCTGGCCTCCTGGCCTCCTCTGATGCGTCTGCCTGCCCCAGGCCCAAAGCCCCGCCCACCGTTCAAGGTAAGGCAGAGGCACAACCCCCCACTCCACCCACTCAGACCTCCCCAATATACATCGGCAGTGCAGTGCATCTCTAGCCTCGCTCAGAATCACGTCCCAAACCCCAAGATCACTCAAACGTCTCATGCTTACACCTACCTACTCGGCGTCCAGCTTTGGCGCACGTCTCCACAATTGCCACATCCGTCCACGTGCCCCTGCTTCACGCACGGCACTGTGCCTCCCTCCGGCAGGCATTTCGCCGATCCGTTTCCTGTTTCACAACCAAGGCATAATCAGTACCCCTTTCCTTCCACGGCGCGCACACGCGCCCACCCACTCCACCACTGAGCCATGCCGGCCAAAAACGCACCTGCAGAGCAGTGGGGCACAGGGCCGCCGTCAGCCCGCGACACATTTCCCTCCTGCCGTGCCCTCCCTCCTGTTTCTACATCCGTGCACCCACCCCGCTGCAAAACCAGTCAGTCTGCTCAGGCGTCAGCACAGAGGCATAATGAAGGGCCTCGGCCCTTCTCCCTTTACTGCCCTCTGTACAGCTTGGCAGATCCCTCAGCACTCCGTGTGCACGTGTGTCTGTGACTCTGTGTGTGTGTGTGTGTGTGTGAGAGAGAGAGATTGAGTGAGTGAGTGAGTGAGTGAGTGAGTGAGTGAGTGAGTGAGTGAGAGAGAGAGAGACAGACCCTGCCAGATCCCTCAGCATTCCATGTGTGTTTGTGTCGGTGGGTGAGAGAGACAGAGACAGAGACAGAGAGACAGACAGACACACACACACACACACACACACACCCACCCACCTCCACACACCCCCGTGTGCACGTGTGTCTGTGACTCTGTGTGTGTGTGAGATTGAGTGAGAGAGAGAGACAGACCCTGCCAGATCCCTCAGCATTCCATGTGTGTTTGTGTCGGTGGGTGAGAGAGACAGAGACAGAGACAGACACAGAGAGACAGACACACACACACACACAAACACACACACACACCCACCCCCACACACCCCCGTGTGCACGTGTGTCTGTGACTCTGTGTGTGTGTGAGATTGAGTGAGTGAGAGAGAGAGACAGACCGACCCTGCCAGATCCCTCAGCATTCCATGTGTGTTTGTGTCGGTGGGTGAGAGAGACAGAGACAGACACAGAGAGACAGACAGACACACACACACACCCACCCACCCCCATCCACCCTGGTAAAAAAAGGTGGTGGGGGAGCAGGGGAGAAGACACCACTGTGTCCAATGATAGCCTGTGCAGACGCAAAGTCTACAGCTTCTGTGAGATGAAACAAACTCAAGCCACTCAACAATTGTAATTCCACACACATCAAAATAAAGGCACAGAGGTGTGAATGGCTGCACTTCAGCCTTCGGCTTGGAGAGCACACCCATTGTTTCTCCTCAGGCACACCTGTAGCTGACATCTTCCTATTCCCAAGCTTGCCAGGAGGCTTTTCTGCCCGCGGACTTTGGCCACGTCCACAAACCTCGTAACCGGTCTTGAGCGGCGCACGTGGCCTCTGCCTTTGTCGCCCGGTGCAGTCCCATCCGCTCGCTCCCTCCCGGAGAGGGCAGAGCCTCCGAAGGAGACCGTTCAGCTGGATGCGCCAGCCAGCTGGGGCACGCAAAGCCGAGAGGCGCGCTCTCTTTGCCGAGTGCAGGGACGCCCTTGAAGGGCCGAGCGGCCTGCTCCCACTCCCCCTGCAGACTTTTGTGCAGACAGGACAGCGTGACCAGCCTCCCACGACCAGGAGAGCAGTGCAAGTTGAGCCAGCCTCTGAGACCGACCTGGGAGCCAGCCGAGGAAGCCGGCAGCCTTGACGTAGGCAGTGTGCCAGTGACGTAGGCGCCCGTAGGTACGGCCCCACTCCCAGATGATTGGTGGATCACTGGCAGCTTTACATAGCCTCTGACAAGTTGCACTCAGGACGGACCAGGTAGGCAACAGCTGTCCAGCACACCCACCGATCCCAGACAACCTAGGGGAGAGCTGCCAGCGGGCCAGGGCAGCAAGGTCTTTGCCAGGCCTCCTGCTTCAATCTAAACACCAGAGGCTAGGCAGGATGTAGCCGACTCAAGAGGCCGCCTGCATCGCTTCTCGGCCTTTTGGCTAAGATCAAGTGTAGTATCTGTTCTTATCAGTTTAATATCTGATACGTCCCTTATCTGGGGACCATATATTAAATTGATTTTTGGAACAGGGAGATGGAATAGGGGCTTGCTCCGTCCACTCCACGCATCGACCCGGTATTGCAGTGCCTCTGGGAACGGTGCACTCCCCTTCTGGGGAATTTCAAAGTAGCAAAGAAAAGAAAAACGACGAAAGCTCCATCAGGCGGCGGCGGCGGCACAGCAGCACAGACAAGCATGCACGCACATGGAGAGAGAGGAGAGCTGCTTGCTCTACACCTCTCCTGTGTCTGTGTCTGTCTGTCGATACAGCTCACTCACTCACTCACTCACGCAATGTGCAGACAACTCAACAACAGCACGGGCATCATATCTGGGCCGTTTGGCTAAGATCAAGTGCACATCCGGGCTGCAACCAGATCAGGTGCTGCAGGCAAGGCAGCAACTTCATGAGAGATGCCCCTTGGCATTCATTCCTGAAGCAAACTGCTCAACCGGCGCACTCATTCTGATGCCTGCTCACTCGGCTGCTGCCTGCACCAAGCACAGAAGCAGAGTGAAGTGGAGCAGGCCGAAAGACCTTTTCTGTCCCGCCACACTCGCTCCACTTCTCAGGCTCAGGCTTCTCAGCTGCTCCTTGAAGCCAACGGAGGACGCGACGGACGGACGGACGGATGGACGGGCGGGCGAAGGAAGGAAGGAAGGAAGGAAGGAAGGAAGGAAGGAAGGAACGAACGATATCGAGTCACTGGCTCTGCTGCAATTTCACCAGCAGCCAGCCAGCCTGTCGGACAGGCAGGCTCGTTCAAGTGTGCCAGCAGCCAGGGCACGCGGACGGGAGGGAGGAAGGAAGGAAGGGAGGGAGGCATCCGATGGAGCCCGGCTACAGAGCAACGGGGCGCCGCCGCCGCCGGCACAACAGGGCCCGGTGCTCCTGCACCCTGCATCCTCCCCGCCTGCACCAGACTGCCAAGACTGCTGCTCTCCTGCCCAGACAGACAGACCAGCTACAAGCATCACCACCTAGCCATAGCATCAGCAAAACTCTGCCTACCTGCCCTGCCCTGGCCTGGCCTGGCCTCCTGGCCTCCTCTGATGCGTCTGCCTGCCCCAGGCCCAAAGCCCCGCCCACCGTTCAAGGTAAGGCAGAGGCACAACCCCCCACTCCACCCACTCAGACCTCCCCAATATACATCGGCAGTGCAGTGCATCTCTAGCCTCGCTCAGAATCACGTCCCAAACCCCAAGATCACTCAAACGTCTCATGCTTACACCTACCTACTCGGCGTCCAGCTTTGGCGCACGTCTCCACAATTGCCACATCCGTCCACGTGCCCCTGCTTCACGCACGGCACTGTGCCTCCCTCCGGCAGGCATTTCGCCGATCCGTTTCCTGTTTCACAACCAAGGCATAATCAGTACCCCTTTCCTTCCACGGCGCGCACACGCGCCCACCCACTCCACCACTGAGCCATGCCGGCCAAAAACGCACCTGCAGAGCAGTGGGGCACAGGGCCGCCGTCAGCCCGCGACACATTTCCCTCCTGCCGTGCCCTCCCTCCTGTTTCTACATCCGTGCACCCACCCCGCTGCAAAACCAGTCAGTCTGCTCAGGCGTCAGCACAGAGGCATAATGAAGGGCCTCGGCCCTTCTCCCTTTACTGCCCTCTGTACAGCTTGGCAGATCCCTCAGCACTCCGTGTGCACGTGTGTCTGTGACTCTGTGTGTGTGTGTGTGTGTGTGAGAGAGAGAGATTGAGTGAGTGAGTGAGTGAGTGAGTGAGTGAGTGAGTGAGTGAGTGAGAGAGAGAGAGACAGACCCTGCCAGATCCCTCAGCATTCCATGTGTGTTTGTGTCGGTGGGTGAGAGAGACAGAGACAGAGACAGAGAGACAGACAGACACACACACACACACACACACACACCCACCCACCTCCACACACCCCCGTGTGCACGTGTGTCTGTGACTCTGTGTGTGTGTGAGATTGAGTGAGAGAGAGAGACAGACCCTGCCAGATCCCTCAGCATTCCATGTGTGTTTGTGTCGGTGGGTGAGAGAGACAGAGACAGAGACAGACACAGAGAGACAGACACACACACACACACAAACACACACACACACCCACCCCCACACACCCCCGTGTGCACGTGTGTCTGTGACTCTGTGTGTGTGTGAGATTGAGTGAGTGAGAGAGAGAGACAGACCGACCCTGCCAGATCCCTCAGCATTCCATGTGTGTTTGTGTCGGTGGGTGAGAGAGACAGAGACAGACACAGAGAGACAGACAGACACACACACACACCCACCCACCCCCATCCACCCTGGTAAAAAAAGGTGGTGGGGGAGCAGGGGAGAAGACACCACTGTGTCCAATGATAGCCTGTGCAGACGCAAAGTCTACAGCTTCTGTGAGATGAAACAAACTCAAGCCACTCAACAATTGTAATTCCACACACATCAAAATAAAGGCACAGAGGTGTGAATGGCTGCACTTCAGCCTTCGGCTTGGAGAGCACACCCATTGTTTCTCCTCAGGCACACCTGTAGCTGACATCTTCCTATTCCCAAGCTTGCCAGGAGGCTTTTCTGCCCGCGGACTTTGGCCACGTCCACAAACCTCGTAACCGGTCTTGAGCGGCGCACGTGGCCTCTGCCTTTGTCGCCCGGTGCAGTCCCATCCGCTCGCTCCCTCCCGGAGAGGGCAGAGCCTCCGAAGGAGACCGTTCAGCTGGATGCGCCAGCCAGCTGGGGCACGCAAAGCCGAGAGGCGCGCTCTCTTTGCCGAGTGCAGGGACGCCCTTGAAGGGCCGAGCGGCCTGCTCCCACTCCCCCTGCAGACTTTTGTGCAGACAGGACAGCGTGACCAGCCTCCCACGACCAGGAGAGCAGTGCAAGTTGAGCCAGCCTCTGAGACCGACCTGGGAGCCAGCCGAGGAAGCCGGCAGCCTTGACGTAGGCAGTGTGCCAGTGACGTAGGCGCCCGTAGGTACGGCCCCACTCCCAGATGATTGGTGGATCACTGGCAGCTTTACATAGCCTCTGACAAGTTGCACTCAGGACGGACCAGGTAGGCAACAGCTGTCCAGCACACCCACCGATCCCAGACAACCTAGGGGAGAGCTGCCAGCGGGCCAGGGCAGCAAGGTCTTTGCCAGGCCTCCTGCTTCAATCTAAACACCAGAGGCTAGGCAGGATGTAGCCGACTCAAGAGGCCGCCTGCATCGCTTCTCGGCCTTTTGGCTAAGATCAAGTGTAGTATCTGTTCTTATCAGTTTAATATCTGATACGTCCCTTATCTGGGGACCATATATTAAATTGATTTTTGGAACAGGGAGATGGAATAGGGGCTTGCTCCGTCCACTCCACGCATCGACCCGGTATTGCAGTGCCTCTGGGAACGGTGCACTCCCCTTCTGGGGAATTTCAAAGTAGCAAAGAAAAGAAAAACGACGAAAGCTCCATCAGGCGGCGGCGGCGGCACAGCAGCACAGACAAGCATGCACGCACATGGAGAGAGAGGAGAGCTGCTTGCTCTACACCTCTCCTGTGTCTGTGTCTGTCTGTCGATACAGCTCACTCACTCACTCACTCACGCAATGTGCAGACAACTCAACAACAGCACGGGCATCATATCTGGGCCGTTTGGCTAAGATCAAGTGCACATCCGGGCTGCAACCAGATCAGGTGCTGCAGGCAAGGCAGCAACTTCATGAGAGATGCCCCTTGGCATTCATTCCTGAAGCAAACTGCTCAACCGGCGCACTCATTCTGATGCCTGCTCACTCGGCTGCTGCCTGCACCAAGCACAGAAGCAGAGTGAAGTGGAGCAGGCCGAAAGACCTTTTCTGTCCCGCCACACTCGCTCCACTTCTCAGGCTCAGGCTTCTCAGCTGCTCCTTGAAGCCAACGGAGGACGCGACGGACGGACGGACGGATGGACGGGCGGGCGAAGGAAGGAAGGAAGGAAGGAAGGAAGGAAGGAAGGAAGGAACGAACGATATCGAGTCACTGGCTCTGCTGCAATTTCACCAGCAGCCAGCCAGCCTGTCGGACAGGCAGGCTCGTTCAAGTGTGCCAGCAGCCAGGGCACGCGGACGGGAGGGAGGAAGGAAGGAAGGGAGGGAGGCATCCGATGGAGCCCGGCTACAGAGCAACGGGGCGCCGCCGCCGCCGGCACAACAGGGCCCGGTGCTCCTGCACCCTGCATCCTCCCCGCCTGCACCAGACTGCCAAGACTGCTGCTCTCCTGCCCAGACAGACAGACCAGCTACAAGCATCACCACCTAGCCATAGCATCAGCAAAACTCTGCCTACCTGCCCTGCCCTGGCCTGGCCTGGCCTCCTGGCCTCCTCTGATGCGTCTGCCTGCCCCAGGCCCAAAGCCCCGCCCACCGTTCAAGGTAAGGCAGAGGCACAACCCCCCACTCCACCCACTCAGACCTCCCCAATATACATCGGCAGTGCAGTGCATCTCTAGCCTCGCTCAGAATCACGTCCCAAACCCCAAGATCACTCAAACGTCTCATGCTTACACCTACCTACTCGGCGTCCAGCTTTGGCGCACGTCTCCACAATTGCCACATCCGTCCACGTGCCCCTGCTTCACGCACGGCACTGTGCCTCCCTCCGGCAGGCATTTCGCCGATCCGTTTCCTGTTTCACAACCAAGGCATAATCAGTACCCCTTTCCTTCCACGGCGCGCACACGCGCCCACCCACTCCACCACTGAGCCATGCCGGCCAAAAACGCACCTGCAGAGCAGTGGGGCACAGGGCCGCCGTCAGCCCGCGACACATTTCCCTCCTGCCGTGCCCTCCCTCCTGTTTCTACATCCGTGCACCCACCCCGCTGCAAAACCAGTCAGTCTGCTCAGGCGTCAGCACAGAGGCATAATGAAGGGCCTCGGCCCTTCTCCCTTTACTGCCCTCTGTACAGCTTGGCAGATCCCTCAGCACTCCGTGTGCACGTGTGTCTGTGACTCTGTGTGTGTGTGTGTGTGTGTGAGAGAGAGAGATTGAGTGAGTGAGTGAGTGAGTGAGTGAGTGAGTGAGTGAGTGAGTGAGAGAGAGAGAGACAGACCCTGCCAGATCCCTCAGCATTCCATGTGTGTTTGTGTCGGTGGGTGAGAGAGACAGAGACAGAGACAGAGAGACAGACAGACACACACACACACACACACACACACCCACCCACCTCCACACACCCCCGTGTGCACGTGTGTCTGTGACTCTGTGTGTGTGTGAGATTGAGTGAGAGAGAGAGACAGACCCTGCCAGATCCCTCAGCATTCCATGTGTGTTTGTGTCGGTGGGTGAGAGAGACAGAGACAGAGACAGACACAGAGAGACAGACACACACACACACACAAACACACACACACACCCACCCCCACACACCCCCGTGTGCACGTGTGTCTGTGACTCTGTGTGTGTGTGAGATTGAGTGAGTGAGAGAGAGAGACAGACCGACCCTGCCAGATCCCTCAGCATTCCATGTGTGTTTGTGTCGGTGGGTGAGAGAGACAGAGACAGACACAGAGAGACAGACAGACACACACACACACCCACCCACCCCCATCCACCCTGGTAAAAAAAGGTGGTGGGGGAGCAGGGGAGAAGACACCACTGTGTCCAATGATAGCCTGTGCAGACGCAAAGTCTACAGCTTCTGTGAGATGAAACAAACTCAAGCCACTCAACAATTGTAATTCCACACACATCAAAATAAAGGCACAGAGGTGTGAATGGCTGCACTTCAGCCTTCGGCTTGGAGAGCACACCCATTGTTTCTCCTCAGGCACACCTGTAGCTGACATCTTCCTATTCCCAAGCTTGCCAGGAGGCTTTTCTGCCCGCGGACTTTGGCCACGTCCACAAACCTCGTAACCGGTCTTGAGCGGCGCACGTGGCCTCTGCCTTTGTCGCCCGGTGCAGTCCCATCCGCTCGCTCCCTCCCGGAGAGGGCAGAGCCTCCGAAGGAGACCGTTCAGCTGGATGCGCCAGCCAGCTGGGGCACGCAAAGCCGAGAGGCGCGCTCTCTTTGCCGAGTGCAGGGACGCCCTTGAAGGGCCGAGCGGCCTGCTCCCACTCCCCCTGCAGACTTTTGTGCAGACAGGACAGCGTGACCAGCCTCCCACGACCAGGAGAGCAGTGCAAGTTGAGCCAGCCTCTGAGACCGACCTGGGAGCCAGCCGAGGAAGCCGGCAGCCTTGACGTAGGCAGTGTGCCAGTGACGTAGGCGCCCGTAGGTACGGCCCCACTCCCAGATGATTGGTGGATCACTGGCAGCTTTACATAGCCTCTGACAAGTTGCACTCAGGACGGACCAGGTAGGCAACAGCTGTCCAGCACACCCACCGATCCCAGACAACCTAGGGGAGAGCTGCCAGCGGGCCAGGGCAGCAAGGTCTTTGCCAGGCCTCCTGCTTCAATCTAAACACCAGAGGCTAGGCAGGATGTAGCCGACTCAAGAGGCCGCCTGCATCGCTTCTCGGCCTTTTGGCTAAGATCAAGTGTAGTATCTGTTCTTATCAGTTTAATATCTGATACGTCCCTTATCTGGGGACCATATATTAAATTGATTTTTGGAACAGGGAGATGGAATAGGGGCTTGCTCCGTCCACTCCACGCATCGACCCGGTATTGCAGTGCCTCTGGGAACGGTGCACTCCCCTTCTGGGGAATTTCAAAGTAGCAAAGAAAAGAAAAACGACGAAAGCTCCATCAGGCGGCGGCGGCGGCACAGCAGCACAGACAAGCATGCACGCACATGGAGAGAGAGGAGAGCTGCTTGCTCTACACCTCTCCTGTGTCTGTGTCTGTCTGTCGATACAGCTCACTCACTCACTCACTCACGCAATGTGCAGACAACTCAACAACAGCACGGGCATCATATCTGGGCCGTTTGGCTAAGATCAAGTGCACATCCGGGCTGCAACCAGATCAGGTGCTGCAGGCAAGGCAGCAACTTCATGAGAGATGCCCCTTGGCATTCATTCCTGAAGCAAACTGCTCAACCGGCGCACTCATTCTGATGCCTGCTCACTCGGCTGCTGCCTGCACCAAGCACAGAAGCAGAGTGAAGTGGAGCAGGCCGAAAGACCTTTTCTGTCCCGCCACACTCGCTCCACTTCTCAGGCTCAGGCTTCTCAGCTGCTCCTTGAAGCCAACGGAGGACGCGACGGACGGACGGACGGATGGACGGGCGGGCGAAGGAAGGAAGGAAGGAAGGAAGGAAGGAAGGAAGGAAGGAACGAACGATATCGAGTCACTGGCTCTGCTGCAATTTCACCAGCAGCCAGCCAGCCTGTCGGACAGGCAGGCTCGTTCAAGTGTGCCAGCAGCCAGGGCACGCGGACGGGAGGGAGGAAGGAAGGAAGGGAGGGAGGCATCCGATGGAGCCCGGCTACAGAGCAACGGGGCGCCGCCGCCGCCGGCACAACAGGGCCCGGTGCTCCTGCACCCTGCATCCTCCCCGCCTGCACCAGACTGCCAAGACTGCTGCTCTCCTGCCCAGACAGACAGACCAGCTACAAGCATCACCACCTAGCCATAGCATCAGCAAAACTCTGCCTACCTGCCCTGCCCTGGCCTGGCCTGGCCTCCTGGCCTCCTCTGATGCGTCTGCCTGCCCCAGGCCCAAAGCCCCGCCCACCGTTCAAGGTAAGGCAGAGGCACAACCCCCCACTCCACCCACTCAGACCTCCCCAATATACATCGGCAGTGCAGTGCATCTCTAGCCTCGCTCAGAATCACGTCCCAAACCCCAAGATCACTCAAACGTCTCATGCTTACACCTACCTACTCGGCGTCCAGCTTTGGCGCACGTCTCCACAATTGCCACATCCGTCCACGTGCCCCTGCTTCACGCACGGCACTGTGCCTCCCTCCGGCAGGCATTTCGCCGATCCGTTTCCTGTTTCACAACCAAGGCATAATCAGTACCCCTTTCCTTCCACGGCGCGCACACGCGCCCACCCACTCCACCACTGAGCCATGCCGGCCAAAAACGCACCTGCAGAGCAGTGGGGCACAGGGCCGCCGTCAGCCCGCGACACATTTCCCTCCTGCCGTGCCCTCCCTCCTGTTTCTACATCCGTGCACCCACCCCGCTGCAAAACCAGTCAGTCTGCTCAGGCGTCAGCACAGAGGCATAATGAAGGGCCTCGGCCCTTCTCCCTTTACTGCCCTCTGTACAGCTTGGCAGATCCCTCAGCACTCCGTGTGCACGTGTGTCTGTGACTCTGTGTGTGTGTGTGTGTGTGTGAGAGAGAGAGATTGAGTGAGTGAGTGAGTGAGTGAGTGAGTGAGTGAGTGAGAGAGAGAGAGACAGACCCTGCCAGATCCCTCAGCATTCCATGTGTGTTTGTGTCGGTGGGTGAGAGAGACAGAGACAGAGACAGAGAGACAGACAGACACACACACACACACACACACACACCCACCCACCTCCACACACCCCCGTGTGCACGTGTGTCTGTGACTCTGTGTGTGTGTGAGATTGAGTGAGAGAGAGAGACAGACCCTGCCAGATCCCTCAGCATTCCATGTGTGTTTGTGTCGGTGGGTGAGAGAGACAGAGACAGAGACAGACACAGAGAGACAGACACACACACACACACAAACACACACACACACCCACCCCCACACACCCCCGTGTGCACGTGTGTCTGTGACTCTGTGTGTGTGTGAGATTGAGTGAGTGAGAGAGAGAGACAGACCGACCCTGCCAGATCCCTCAGCATTCCATGTGTGTTTGTGTCGGTGGGTGAGAGAGACAGAGACAGACACAGAGAGACAGACAGACACACACACACACCCACCCACCCCCATCCACCCTGGTAAAAAAAGGTGGTGGGGGAGCAGGGGAGAAGACACCACTGTGTCCAATGATAGCCTGTGCAGACGCAAAGTCTACAGCTTCTGTGAGATGAAACAAACTCAAGCCACTCAACAATTGTAATTCCACACACATCAAAATAAAGGCACAGAGGTGTGAATGGCTGCACTTCAGCCTTCGGCTTGGAGAGCACACCCATTGTTTCTCCTCAGGCACACCTGTAGCTGACATCTTCCTATTCCCAAGCTTGCCAGGAGGCTTTTCTGCCCGCGGACTTTGGCCACGTCCACAAACCTCGTAACCGGTCTTGAGCGGCGCACGTGGCCTCTGCCTTTGTCGCCCGGTGCAGTCCCATCCGCTCGCTCCCTCCCGGAGAGGGCAGAGCCTCCGAAGGAGACCGTTCAGCTGGATGCGCCAGCCAGCTGGGGCACGCAAAGCCGAGAGGCGCGCTCTCTTTGCCGAGTGCAGGGACGCCCTTGAAGGGCCGAGCGGCCTGCTCCCACTCCCCCTGCAGACTTTTGTGCAGACAGGACAGCGTGACCAGCCTCCCACGACCAGGAGAGCAGTGCAAGTTGAGCCAGCCTCTGAGACCGACCTGGGAGCCAGCCGAGGAAGCCGGCAGCCTTGACGTAGGCAGTGTGCCAGTGACATAGGCGCCCGTAGGTACGGCCCCACTCCCAGATGATTGGTGGATCACTGGCAGCTTTACATAGCCTCTGACAAGTTGCACTCAGGACGGACCAGGTAGGCAACAGCTGTCCAGCACACCCACCGATCCCAGACAACCTAGGGGAGAGCTGCCAGCGGGCCAGGGCAGCAAGGTCTTTGCCAGGCCTCCTGCTTCAATCTAAACACCAGAGGCTAGGCAGGATGTAGCCGACTCAAGAGGCCGCCTGCATCGCTTCTCGGCCTTTTGGCTAAGATCAAGTGTAGTATCTGTTCTTATCAGTTTAATATCTGATACGTCCCTTATCTGGGGACCATATATTAAATTGATTTTTGGAACAGGGAGATGGAATAGGGGCTTGCTCCGTCCACTCCACGCATCGACCCGGTATTGCAGTGCCTCTGGGAACGGTGCACTCCCCTTCTGGGGAATTTCAAAGTAGCAAAGAAAAGAAAAACGACGAAAGCTCCATCAGGCGGCGGCGGCGGCACAGCAGCACAGACAAGCATGCACGCACATGGAGAGAGAGGAGAGCTGCTTGCTCTACACCTCTCCTGTGTCTGTGTCTGTCTGTCGATACAGCTCACTCACTCACTCACTCACGCAATGTGCAGACAACTCAACAACAGCACGGGCATCATATCTGGGCCGTTTGGCTAAGATCAAGTGCACATCCGGGCTGCAACCAGATCAGGTGCTGCAGGCAAGGCAGCAACTTCATGAGAGATGCCCCTTGGCATTCATTCCTGAAGCAAACTGCTCAACCGGCGCACTCATTCTGATGCCTGCTCACTCGGCTGCTGCCTGCACCAAGCACAGAAGCAGAGTGAAGTGGAGCAGGCCGAAAGACCTTTTCTGTCCCGCCACACTCGCTCCACTTCTCAGGCTCAGGCTTCTCAGCTGCTCCTTGAAGCCAACGGAGGACGCGACGGACGGACGGACGGACGGATGGACGGGCGGGCGAAGGAAGGAAGGAAGGAAGGAAGGAAGGAAGGAAGGAACGAACGATATCGAGTCACTGGCTCTGCTGCAATTTCACCAGCAGCCAGCCAGCCTGTCGGACA